>NC_081405.1:518285935-518553435 GCF_030272615.1 Cryptomeria japonica | reverse complement strand
TCTTCAAACAGGGACAGGTAATTTACCTCTTCAAATAGGGACAAGTAATTTACCTCTTCAAACAGGAACAGGTAATTTACCTCTTCAAACAGGAACATGTAATTTACCTCTTCAAATAGGAATAGGTAATTTACCTCTTCAAACAGGAACAGGTAATACTTACCTCTTCGAACAGGTAATTTACCTCTTCAAACCGGTAACACTTACCTCTTCGAATAGGTAATTTACCTCTTAAAACCGGTGACACTTATCTCTTCGAACAGGTAATTTACCTCTTCGAACCGGTGACACCTACCTCTTCGAACAGATAATTTACCTCTTCGAACCGGTAACACTTACCTCTTCGAACAGGTAATACTACATTTCTAGAATTATTTCACGGGCTCACACATACAGTGCCAATTTCCAAAATTTCAAGGAAGAGTTTACCAGCAAGGTAAACGGTGAAATAAACATACTGGAAATAATGACTAACCAAATCATGACAAAATAGAAACAAGGATGCACCCACTAAGCCCAATCTAAAATTCTTTCTTCTCAAAGAAGAGGTAAATCAATAAATTGATTTCCAAGAACAAAACACACAGCAAATAGAGAAATGAACCATTTATTTACTGAATGCAACCATATGATATAGATTTCACAAAACCAACAGTAGTAAACACTAATTCTTTCATTTCAATCATTCCACAAACTTCTACAGGAAGATTGAATAAATTTCCATGCACAGGAAGCAAACTGAAAATTACAAAACAAATTCAAAACAAGAAGGGAACCTCCAACCTTGAAGTAATTAGCAAGCAAAAGGAATGAAGCAAATCTAGTCTTGCAACCAGGACGAATTTCTAGCTCCTCCAGGAAGTTTTTCCAGAATTTTCTCTCCAAAAATCCTCTTCTTCTCCTGCCGTGAATTTTTTTTTTTAAGAATGGATGCCCCAAAAATATCTTTTAACCCAAGCTTCTAGGTTAAAGTTTTTTTCATCCAATCAAATTTAAATATTTTAAAACTAAAAGGCAGTCAAATTTATTTCTTTTCCAAAAAAAAAATAATTCTTTCCAACAATTAAAATGAAAAGAAAAAGTCAAAAGGAAAGGCAAAAAGGAAAACTTTTATTAATTTCTTTTTCCAAATTACTTTCTTCCAACATAAGCATTTTACCTTTTTAAATGGTTAGGCAATTTATTTATTTCACAAAAATATCAATGCAACTTTACACAATAAATTAAGCCATTTTAACCATTTAATCTAGCAATCATTAATTTAAATAAACAATAATCACAAAGCATATTAATTAATTGATTACACCAACATAAGATAGCATCATCCATTTAAATTAAATAACCATTTAAATAACGGAAACACGCAAAACCAAGAAAGATCAAATGACAACTCTCAAATGACCAAACCAAGGCACCATGACACGCATAACAGCCAGACGGGGAAACACAACCGACTGACAACACTCACACGAGTGTAACTGCGGTCAAACTAGGGTACAACAACTATCTCCTCCACTCCCATCGGATATATAAGGCATGCTCAGACCTACGAAACCAGGTGGAGTCAATACCCCGTACCTTCCCGGTACTAGTACCTGCAATGTCCTGCACCAAAGAACCACATGTACATATAGACCAATATATATATCCAAACATGGTAAACACACTGATGAAGGAGAATCGTGACGTTCCCTGTCTCACCGGAGTGAGTGAAGGAAAATCATCACCTCGCATCCCAATACACTTACAAACACGCAACATATAAATAACGCATCGCAATAGAAGGGAAAAGTGTCAGTCCATGATAATGATCCATAAAATAACATTAGTCTTAAGCACTGAAATACTGCATAAAATCATACACCATAAATCCAGATAAAGCATGAAATAACAACGCATAATATCCGAATCAAAATACAATAATGTTCCACAGAACAGTCATTGAAGTAACTCAAAATATACAAAAGAGGCTGATCGAGGAGGGGTACTACATCCTCCCCCCCAAGCCTAAGCTTACTCCTGGAAGCCTAAAAAAGATAAGAATAAAGCTCTCTCATCTTCGCTGCATCTTCCCAAGTTGCAGAGGACTCATCACTGGGGTCCCGTAGGACCCTTACCTCCTCGATGGTGCGACCCCTGAGGGTCAAATCCCGATGTTGAAGGATGCGCATGGGCTCCATGGAAAGCTGTCCATCCTTGACCTGCAAAGCGTTCCAATCAAGAACATGGGTCACATCATAATGATAAGGACGAAGAACAGAAACATGAAAAACATCATGGATGCGCGATAGACTCGGCGACAAGGCAAGACAGTACGCAACCGGTCCTATCCTCTCAAGGATCTCAAAAGGGCCTACAAAATGAGGCACCAACTTAGAACCCTTTCCATAACGGATCAGACTCTTCCGTAGATGCACTCTCAAGAACACATGGTCGCCAACCGAAAACTGGCGATCAACTCTATGAGCATCGACATACTTCTTCTACCTATCCTGGGCAGCAACCAAATGCCCACGAATATTCTCAACCTGCTGCTCCATCTCACGAAGCAAATCCGGGCCTAAACACACCCTATCCTCCGACCGATCCCAACTCAAAGGAGTACGGAAAGGATGACAATACAATGCCTAGAAGGGCAACATGCCTATAGAGTTGTGACATCCATTATTATAAGCAAACTCCACAAGGCAAAGATATTCCTCCCAGCACAACTGTTGATCCATAAAATACATGCAAAGCATGTCCTCCAAGACCTGATTCACACACTCAGTCTGACCATCGGTCTCTGGGTGATAAGCCGAACTGAAGTTCAACTGGGTCCCCAAAGCATGCTGAAGTGAGGTCCACAAGGCCGATGTAAAGATAGGGTCTCTATGAGAGTGATCCGCCTTGGAATCCCATGCAACCTCACCACATCTTCCAAAAAGACTCGTGCCACCACTGCTACGGTATAAGAAGATCGAATAGGAACAAAATGAGCAACTTTGGTCAATCTATCCACAATTACCATGATGGCATCATGACGCCGCGAAGAAACAGGCAACCCTACTATGAAATCCATGGAAATGATATCCCATTTCCAATCCGGTATCAAATTCGGTTGTAAAAACCCTGCAGGGTGCTGATGCTCTGCCTTCACCCGCTGACATTCCGAACACTTGGACACAAAATCAGCATTGTCACGTTTGATCT
The DNA here is from genome assembly GCF_030272615.1 of Cryptomeria japonica. Lineage (NCBI taxonomy): Eukaryota > Viridiplantae > Streptophyta > Pinopsida > Cupressales > Cupressaceae > Cryptomeria > Cryptomeria japonica. The sequence goes on along the minus strand of NC_081405.1, from coordinate 518,550,243 downwards.
GCGTGCATATTCTTAACACCAGGGTGTGCCGAATAAGGTGCACGATGGGCCTCAGTCATGATCAAAACGTGAAGGCCCTCCAAATGAGGTACATAGATCCGTCCAAGATGTCTAAGAAGACCATCTGACTCAAGAGTATATTCAGAATCCAATGGTCTTCTAGACTCCACCACGGCTCTAACATCCTGATACCAAGTGTCCTGAGGAAGAACTCCAAGAATTCTCTCACTCAAGTCCACACCAAGGGACAATGCTGCAACCTGATGCTGCCTATGGCTCAAAGCATCTACCACCACATTCTCTTTCCCCTGGATATAATGAACCTCAAAATCATACTCGCAAAGGAATTCCATCCATCTTCGTTGTCGAGCATTCAAGTTTGGTTGTGTGAAAATATACTGCAAACTGCGGTGATCACTATGTAGCTCAAACTGACGCCCCAATGGGAAATGTCTCCAATGAACCAACACATGCACTATAGCTACCAACTCCAAGTCATGAACTGGATAGTTCAACTCATGATCCTTGAGTTTGCGAGACTCATAGGCAACCACACATCCATCCTGCATAAGCACCACACCTATACCCTCCAAAGAGGCATCTGTGCATACCATGAAATCTCTGGATGGGTCAGGAACTGCCCAAATCAGAGCACTAACAAGGAGTTCCTTCAAGGCACAAAAAGCCAATTCGCACTTCTCTGTCCAAACAAACTTCTTCCCTTTCCTCTGAAGAGAAGTAATCGGATGGCCTATCCGAGAAAAGCTCTGAACAAAGCGACGGTAATATCCGACCAAACCCATGAAACTACGAACTTCAGAAACATTAGTCAATGTTGGTCAATCAACAATGGCTTGGATCTTAGAAGGATCCATAGATACACTTTCTCTCGAAACTATATGACCAAGATAGCCCACCTCTGATCGGAAGAAATCATACTTTGCCAGATTCGCAAAAAGTTGATTCCCCCTCAAGCACTGCAATACCTGACGCAAGTGACCCTCATGCTCTTCCCTGGATCTAGAATAAATCAATATGTCATCCAAGAACACAAGAACAAAGTGGTCAAGGTAGGTGCAAAAAACCCAATTCATAAGACTCATGAACACTAAAGGCGCGTTCGTCAACCCAAATGGCACCACAGTGAACTCATAGTGACCATAACGAGTACGAAACATTGTCTTATGAATGTCGGCATCATGAATACGCAACTGATGATACCTAGACTTTAGGTCTATCTTAGAGAACACCTTGGCTCCCGTCACCTGATCAAAGAGATCATCATCCGAGGCAACGGGTATTGGTTCCGGATGGTTACCTTATTCAACTGTCGATAATCAATACATAATCGAAGAGAACCATCCTTCTTCTTGATGAAGATAACCAGCGCACCCCAAGGAGAAACACTAGGGTGAATGAATCCCTTGGCCAACAACTCCTCAACTTGCAACTTCAACTCGCTCAACTACTGAGTAGTCATCTGATAAGGTGCTCTCGAAATATGTTCCACTCCAGGAATGAAGTCAATGCAAAAATCTGTCTCATTCCGGAGGCATACCGGGAATATCCAAAGGAAACACATCTGCATACTCTCAAAGAATAGGGTGACCATCAAGAGTGATTTATCGACTCTCTCCCTCATCCACATCCTCAAGAGCAACTACAAAAAGTTGACACCCTTGACACATGCACCGCCTAAGTTGCATAGCAGAAATCATACGTAAGGATATCGATCGCTGAACTCCAACGATCCCCACTCTCCTGCCATGGTCATCTACACACTCTACTATCTTCTGACGATAATCTAAATGAGCGTTGTGAGATGATAACCAATCCATCCCCAACACAACTCCATAGGACCCCAAAGGAATGACTCGAAGGTCCACTGAAGTGACAAAGGGTCCTAAGTCCAACTCACAAATGGGAATGAAGGCATCTACATACACTCGCATGAGTGGGTGGTGGCGAAGGACTATGGCGGCCGGAACCTCGACCCCTTCCTCCTCCTCTGCCTCTGGTGCGGCCACCAACACGGCTACCTCCCTTGGCTTTCCTAGCCATGACCTAACACTCAACAAGAGAAACAAAAAGTTCAGATCAAAGGAAGAGAAAGACACAAGGAAGTCACACCACAAAACCTACACAAAAAGGTCAAGGCAAATGGGCTCACTACAAACCCAGAGTACCCAGTGTTGAAACATGGGCTCTGATACCAAATGTAATGCCCCACCAGGAACCCTGAAGGAAAAACCACAACAAGGGTGAAACAATTTTTTTTTTTAAGTATAAACATCACAAGTGCATTTACACAACATGCACAATAATACAAGTGGAAGACTAACACCAGAATTCCTTAAAGGTTACCAATGAAGAATTAACTTCAAGAATAACTTCCACAAAACCATAAATTCCACATATGCATCATAACTCAATGATCACAAGAAGCCATAAGCAAATAAAGATTCATCATAGAAAGATTGAAAGGATACAACATAATCTTCACTTCTATAAGCATTTACTATCGTCATCAAGGAACTGGTAAATAACATCTAAACATAGGATTACATTGCTCTTCCAATACATAGCTTCTCAATAAACATAAAGGATAGATCTCATCCAATTACAAGGCTACATAAGATCAATATTACAATGATACAATGACCACGTAGGTCTACAAATACCAATAATCTCCAAAACATGAGATGAAGCATGAGTCACGAACCACAAGAACACTTGCGAAGCCAATCCTCGCATGAAGGCACAAATTCGAACATTCGATGGGAAGTGGCACTACCACCCGACCATGTAATTCCCAAATGGAATCACCCCACCGTGCTAGGAGATAACTAAGGACCCTCAAACAAGCATAAACATGACATGGTCGACAAAACATTACGACTTCATGACAGCACAATAAGACTCCACAAGAATCTAGGTGACTCAACTTCACAAACACAATTGAACCAAATGAGAGAGTGTCATTGCGTAGCTTAAGATGGTTACCCTGGTAGGCCCTCATAGGTCCTGGCTCTCTATCCTGCTAACCTCTACTAAACCTCCGACTCCAACTAAGTCTCATGCGGACCCTACCAGCCTTTCATGAAGACAAGGTGGTTGGCTTGCCATTTCAGGCCTTCTCGAAACATTATGAGCCCTGTACTAGCACTCACCTATGCATGAGGTACAATTATCTTTATTAATGTTATGATACTACCCACCTAATCATTTCATTAGATTACCAGTTATTATCTGACTTTCGCTATGTATTAATGCCTACCACTTTGGGTGCAACCCCCAAGCGAAAGCCACTCTCTCAAAGGACACTACACAAGCATGGTCACTCCCCGAGGACCCTATGGCAAAGCAGATAGCCATAACACCACTATCAAAAAAACAAGTGGTCAAAGAAGGACATACTGACTCTTGACTAACCATAAGGCAAAGACACTACATGGTTAAGACAACGGAGTCAACATATATCACTTGGTCAAAGGTACCAATTACACCACCACAGGATGACTGAACCACAGACCAAAATATCACAATACACACTTGCAAGGACAACAAAATACATCAAATCTGCACTCAAACAATCTTTTGAAAATATCAGCATCATAAACACTTGCAACATCATTGATTGAAAATTACATAAACACTCCTTTCCAGCAATCACATCTAATCAATTTCCAAATCAATAATCCAAATCTACGCATTTGAATCTCTAATTCATGCCTTAATTTTCATTGATAAATTCATTAACCACATAATAAAATTCACATGAAAATCACATTACATCACGCAATACCACTTTGAACTGGTAACACTTACCTCTTTGAACAGGTAACACTTACCCCTTCGAACAAGAACAGGTAATTTACCTCTTCAAACAGGAACAGGTAAATTACCTCTTCGAACAAGAACAAGTAATTTACCTCTTCAAACAGGAACAGGTAATTTACCTCTTCGAACAGGAACAGGTAAATTACCTCTTCGAACAGGAATAGGTAATTTACCTCTTCAAACAAGAACAGGTAATTTACCTCTTCAAACAGGAACAAGTAATTTACCTCTTCAAATAGGGACAGGTAATTTACCTCTTCAAATAGGGATAGATAATTTACCTCTTCAAACAGGAACAAGTAATTTACCTCTTCAAACAGGAACATGTAATTTACCTCTTCAAACAGGAATAGGTAATTTACCTCTTCAAATAGGAACACGTAATTTACCTCTTCAAATAGGAACACGTAATTTACCTCTTCAAACAGGAATAGGTAATTTACCTCTTCAAACAGGAACAGGTAACACTTACCTCTTTGAATAGGTAATTTACCTCTTCGAATCGGTAACACTTACCTCTTCGAACAAGTAATTTACCTCTTCAAACCGGTGACACTTACCTCTTGGAACAGGTAATTTACCTCTTCGAACCGGTGACACCTACCTCTTTGAACAAGTAATTTACCTCTTCGAACCGGTAACACTTACCTCTTCGAACAGGTAATACTACATGATGCTCTACAAAAAGGATTAGAAAATCTGTTTGATGGCAACAAACACAAGAGCACAAGAAACAAACGTTAGTGTTAGCAACAAAAGATTATCCTAAACAGGCATATCAAGAGAGATATTAAGCATGAAATAGAAAGCATATAAACATAGAATAAAATAGCTAATCAAGATGCTCATAGTTGCTCCTCCCTTGTTCCTCTCCTCTCCAAGTCCCAAATGAGTGTAGCTCTCAGCTTTTAGCACTAGCCATGGATGCCATATGGAGATTCAAGATGGTTGAATATGATAAGCAAATGCTATGCAAGTGTAGATAGTGATGCTATGAGAAAGATCTATGCTAATGCCAGTATAACAACAATACTCTAATGCTTCCTCTTTTTTGCTTGAGGAGAAGGGTTCTATTTATAGAAGAAATGGGGAAATGAAGGGTTAAGATTGAGTGGTTTAATCAAGGGCCAAGTTTGAAAGTTGGGGATCCATGTGCACAATTGGCACCAATAAAATGGTGACAAGTGTCAACATAGGATTGGGTTGAGAGAAGAGGTTGGAGGCATTAAAGGCCTGAGAAGACCTCATGGTTATCTAGAGGCTAAGGGTCAAGTCCAAATTAAGATTACCCACTGGATTAAGAGTTAATCCAAGGATAAACCTTTGTGCAAATGTTTAAGAGATAATCATGGTCAAAGCATTAATGGCCTGATGAGAACTTTGGGTTGGGTAGAGGTTGAGTCAAAACAAATGTTTTAACCATGTGGGCGGGTTTGAGGTAACCATTAATGGTTATTGGAGACTTTGGGGATTAAGTGGTTGAAGGTTGAAAGCCTTCAATGGTTATCAAAGACTTTGAGCCATTTAGTGGTTGAAGGTTGAAAGCCTTTAATGGTTATCAAAGACTTTGAGCCATTTAGTGGTTGAAGGTTGAAAGCCTTTAATGGTTATCAAAGACTTTGAGGGTTTGAGAAGTGACTTCCCTTTTGCTTAGGAATGTGACAAAGTTTAGAGAAGGGGTTAGGTTATTTAGAAGTGATTAGAAAATTCTAGAAGGGGTTTAGGCATGCAAGTGGATTTTGTAGGAAAATGCAAGTGGGAGAAATTTTGGTATTTTCAATTAAAATAAAATCATTTATTTCAATTAAATGGTGTAATTTGCATTTGGATAAATATTCAAATAAATATTAATTTATTTAAATGAGAAAAATGAAGATAAAGCATTAAAATGCTTGACGACTTTGAGGGAAACCATTAAAGGCTTGAAGACTTTAAGGAAAACCATTAAAGTCTTAAGAAGACTATAGAAGGAAGCCATCAAGTTTGAAGACTTTAAAGCCATCAAGTTTGAATACTTTAAGGGAAACCATTAAAGGTTTCAAGTGGGTGAGGATAAATAGGATTTTAAATAAATAATTTATTTAAAATAGTTGTGCAACTTGCTTTTGTAGGAAAATACAAGTGGGTGGAGGATAAAGGTGATTTAAATAAATGTTAATTTATTTAAAATAATTGTGCAACTTGCATTTGTAGGAAAATGCAAGTGGGTAGAGGATAAAGGTGATTTAAATAAATGTTAATTTATTTAAATGTGAGAGGTGGGATTTTGGGGGATTTAAATAAATATTAATTTATTTAAATGTGAGAGAAGATTTAATTAAACAAATATGATTTATTTATTTAATTAATGGTCTGAATTTGGTTAAGTGAATTAAATCAAATAAATTGAATAATTTATTTAATTAATAGGAGAAGAGGGTTAAGATGAATTAATTAAATATTAATTTAATTAATTCATTAATTGATGGTTAAATAATCAAATAAATACTAAGTATTCATTTAATTAAGTGGACAGATTTATGTGACTACACTACATTTCTAGAATTATTTCACGGGCTCACACATACAGTGCCAATTTCTAAAATTTCAAGGAAGAGTTTACCAGCAAGGTAAATGGTGAAATAAACATACTGGAAATAATGACTAACCAAATCATGACAAAATAGAAACAAGGATGCACCCACCAAGCCCAATCTAAAATTCTTTCTTCTCAAAGAAGAGGTAAATCAATAAATTGATTTCCAAGAACAAAACACACAGCAAATAGAGAAATGAACCATTTCTTTCCTAAATGCAACCATATGATAATGATCCATAAAATAACATTAGGCATAAGCATTGAAATACTGCATAAAATCATACACCATAAATCTAGATAAAGCATGAAATAACATCACATAATATCTGAAACAAAATACAATAATGTTCCACAGAACAGTCACTGAAGTAACTCAAAATATACAAAAGAGGCTGATCGAGGAGGGGTACTACACGAGTCCTCTTCGACGACCAATTTCTCCACTCCTAATACCCTACACATTTCGAGCCCCTCTACTGGTGCCAAGAATTCTGCCCTATTGTTAGTTTCAATGCCTACTAGTTTAGCCCTCCGAGCCATCTCGGTCCCATCTGAGTTGTGAAGACAACAACAAATGCCAACTTGTCTTGGATTACCTTTGGAGGCTCCATCAAAGTTAAGCTTAAACTAGCCCATCTTTGGTGGTTTCCAAACACAAGTTTCCCATTTACCTTTACCTTGCTTAGGCCCTAGTCCAATATAAGAGGGAATCTTCATGCCATTCCAACGTCCCCTCATCTTCTCATCCCAGAAGGATAAATTTGCCTCCTCAATTGATCCTTCATTACTATGTTATTCAGAATTTCAATAATAAGAGCTTCTATTTTGTTAGTAAGTTGTTCCCAACCCAACTTCTATCCTTTGAAGAGTCTCCTATTTCCCTCTTTCCAGAGTTCCCACATAACAATATATGGGGAAATGATCCACAGACCACCATACAAACACTTCTTGTTTCTTATAGACCAAGCTTGAAACATGTTCATAACAAAGCTCGGTATTGTTGTACTCCAACCCAGTTTGGTATGGAGCTAGTTCCAACATTCAAGTGAGAAATCACAGGATAATAATAAATGATCCACAATTTCCTCCTCCTTTTCACAAAGAGAGCATCTGCTTGGACCTTCATAACCCCATTTTCTAAACAGGTCGGTTGTAAGGACCTTATTCTGAAGGGCTAACCATGAGAACATACCTGCCTTTGGGAGGGAATCTTTATCCCAACATAACTTTAAAGGAATGTCAAATTTTGGACTTAGCTGTTTGTCAGCCAAAAGTTTATAACCTTCCTTGGTGTTATAGCTTCCGGATTTGGATCCATTCCACACTAGTTTATCATGGGTGAGCTGAAAAGAAATGATTCTCGATTCTAGGATTCAAGTCAACCCTTCTTTCTCTCCAGCCAGAATGTCTATGTTATCCAAATATTTCCATCTCCACTTATTGGGTATGCTTCCATCTACTTCTTCAATATAGTTCTTTACATGTTTTCCCCATTTATCTTTCAAGAGGGTTTGTGCATTTTTGAAATTAGCCAGTTTTTTTATTATCGGATAGCCACCCCACGAGTCTGGCCAGAATAAGGCCTAGCCACCTTCACCTAGCTTCCATGTGATTTTTTCCAAAATAATGCTATGCAATCAAGCATGAAGTTCCAAATGCGTGACCCTCTTGGGGGGTTAGCAGTTCTAAAGATGCTCTCAGGGTTGATGCTATTCAAATATTTATGATACAAGATTTTGGCCCATTTAAGGTGAGGGGATTTATGCATATTATACACTAATTTTTTCCCTAAGGCCTTACTCTGATCTCTAAAGTTCTTAATTCCAGCCCCACCACTATCCTTAGGCTTGCAAACTTTATCCCAAGCCATTAATGCATATTTATTTTTATCCCTTGACCCTTGCCAGAAGAAATTTCTTAGGATCCTGTTTAGCTCTTGGTTTTTAGTTGTCAGGAGGTCAATAAAAGACAGTTGATAAATTGGCATGGAAGAGAGGACTGATTTTATCATGGTGGCTCTACCCACTGAGGAAAGCCATTTTCCTTTCCAGGATTCCGCTCTGGCCTTTATTTTGTTGACTATATGATCCCAAAGTTTAGAAGATCTACAACCTTTTGCTAAGGGTAAGCCAAGGTATTTACATGGTAATTCCCCTGCCTTAAAGTTCAAAATATTGCGGATTGCAAATTCTTCATTTTTATCAGTGTTAAAAAAGAAGATTTCAAATTTTTTAGTGTTAATTTCCTGCCCTAAAGCCATGGTATAGGAATCGAGAATAACTTTGAACAATCATGCCTCCTGTTTGTTGCCTAGGCCATATAACATAGTGTCATCAACAAATTGATGATGAGTGATGAGAGCTACCCCCCTGGTTATTCTAATACCTTCCAGGGACTCCCTCTCTCTGGCTCTAGATATTGACCTGCCCAGAGATTCCGCCATAATGATAAAGAGGAAGGGAGACATAGGATCCCCCTGCCTTAACCCCCTTGAAGTGCCAAAGAAGCCTTTAGGGGAGCCATTTACTAGGATAGAAATTCTAAGGGAGGAAATGCATTCATAAATTAGGTTTATCCATGATTTAGCAAAACCAAAGGCTTCCAGACATTTACAAAGGAAGTGTCAATCCACTTTATCATAAGCTTTCTTAATTTCTAGCTTGATAAGCATACTCGGTTCCTTGTTTTGTTGGATGGAGTGAACAGCCTCTTGGGAAATGATAATGCCATAAAAAATAGACTTACCTGGGACAAAACTCATTTGATCTTCACTTATAAGGAGAGGGAGCAGTTTATGTAGTCTGTTGGCTATAGTTTTGGAGAGCAGTTTGCAAATAGTATTGCAAAGAGAAATTGGTCTCAAATAGTCAAAGTTTTCTACGTTTTCCTTCTTAGGAATAAGGGTAATAAAAGTTTTGTTGATTTTCTTTAGCACCTTACCCAAGTTCCTAGCTCCCTCCAATGTCCTCGTTACATCATCCCCAATAAAATAGCAGCACTTCTGAAAAAAGGTAGTTGGGAAGCCATCAGGCCCTGGAGCCTTGTCAGGGTTCATTTGACTAAGGGCTACTTCCACTTCTTCTTTGGTAAAACTAGCACTTGAACTGATTTATTTGCACTCTATGAGAATTAGGTTTTTGTTATGTTACCAACCTAATTGATTTGTTTATAAGGTCGATGAAGTTGTTTAGTTTAATGAGTTGGCAAAGAGTGAGCATAGATCAGTTGAGTGTGTGGTTGCCAAACTGGATGATGTATTTGCAGTTTGAGTAAATGTAGATAGGAGCATGAAATGGATCTGATCAAGCAAGTGTAGTGCTATTCAGACAGATCAACAAACTCCTGTTGTTTTCTAATAATTATAGTAGAATTGAAATCCCCTAACTGGGTAAGCTCTAACAAGCTTGGTGTTATTCAAATCATCTAACAAGGTGATCCATTAGATTGGATTTTCAAATCCTCTACCTAGGTTACTCCTTATAGGGTATTGCTTCTAACAAGGCATTTGTAGTCAATCCCTTAACCGGGTGATTTCTAATAGGATCTGTTCTTAACAGGACTTTTTGTAAAGCTTTAATAGGCTAGGCTCCTAATAGGGTGAACTTCAGAAGAGTTCAGATAGTTAGCTTGTGAGTCTCATCTCACCGTGGTTTTTACCTACTTTGGTTTCCACATCAAAAATATTTGTGTCAAGTGGTGATTGTTTTTGTGGTTATATTTTCATGGTTGATTTACTTAACTACTTAACTATTTTGATAAGTCATGATAACCGAAAACATTAAGAAATGAAGAAGTTGTTTACTGTTAATTTGTTGTAATAGTCAATCGGTTTATCCTATGAGTTTTTATCTTGACAGAGGTATTACATTGTTAGTTCTAAGTTTTTCTATCTACTGATTCACCCCCTCCCCCCTCAGTAGTTGACCAGATACTTATTCTTTCATCATACCATCAATTGATATTAGAGCGTTACAGATCCTCTAAGGTCTAAGCCTAACAACTTGAGATAAAGATCTTGGAGATCATGATGAAGAAGGAAGGTCAGAAGTTTAGTAGAGACAACTACAAGAAAATTTATATCAAGTCTGGGATATCAGTATTGGGAACATGTCGATACTAAGTATGTTGCACCTACTGGGATGTTGACTGATGATCAGAAGAAAGAGCAACAATAAAATCATCAAGCATTGGAAGCTATTATCAGCTCTTTGTCTGATGCAGAGTATGTAGATGTTCATGGTCTTAAAACTGCATATGAGGTATGGAAAAAACTTGAAGAGATTTATAGCGGTGATGCACATGTTAAGATTGCTAAAGAAGAGAGTCTAAGAGGAAAGTTTGATGACATGCGGATGGTTGAAGGTGAGAATATCCAGCAATATGGTCAAAGGATAAAAGAGATGGTGAATTTAAGAGTGCAGGAGGTAAAGTGGAAAATTCCACAGTGATCAGTAAGGTACTGAGAACCCTGCTACCAGTCTACGCTATCTGAGTTGCAACTATTCAGGAGCTGAAGTCCATTAACAAAACTAAGGTAAATCTTGACTCCATCATTGGCAAGCTTACTACTTTTGAATTAAATGGTTATGATGGTAGTGTATAGAAATATGAGCCTGCATTTAGAGCTTTTGTTTCTAGCCCATCTATGAGGAAAAGTAGAGATGCCAATCACGGTTATGAATCCAAATCTAGTAGAGAAGTTGATGATGAAGACAATTTAGCTGAGTTTGAAGAGTTGTTGGCAAAGCAATTTCCTAGAGGTACAAGTAAATATAGAGGCAAATTACCTTTGAAATGTTTTGCATGAAATAAGATTGGACACATTGCTGCTAACTGTCCTAATGGTGATAATGAGCACAAACGAGAGAAATTCAAGAAGTACAAGGGTAAAGGCAAAAGAGATTGTCTTATTTTTATTGATAGTGGTATCACTGATGAGGAATATGATGGTGATGCTAATGAAGACATTGTGTTTGTAGCCATAAAGAAGAGATGTCAGACCAGAAGGCATTATTATCCAAGATGGATAACTCTGATGATTGGATAATTGATGGTGGTAGTTCACATCACATGACCGATGATCAAAGCAAATTTCTTTCTCTGAAATAATTTGATGACAGAGTTGTAAGATTTGGTTATGAATCACCCTGCATGGTTAAAGGTAAGGGAACTATTTCTCTTAATGGAAAGAGTAGTGCAGATGATGTCTACTAGGTTTAAGGTTTAAAGCATATTCTTTTGAGTGTGGCATAACTCAATGACAGAGGATACCCATTGGAGTTTAAAAATGGTATGTGCAAAATCTATTGCAATAAAGGTGAACCGATTGCAACCGGGAAGCAAACTAAAGGTAACTTGTTTCACATTAATCCTAAAGTCAACAATTGTTTAATTGCAAAGATAGATGATAGTTGGCTTTGGCATAGGATATTTTGTCATATAAACTTTGATAACATTGTTAAAGTGAGTAAGTTCAAGACAAAGAGGTTTGCCTCAGTTAGACAAACCAGTTAATGCTCTATGCAAAGAATGTTAGTTGGGAAAAATGACATCCTCAACTTTCAAGAGAAAATCTTTTTCAGTGAAACATTTGTTAGATTTTTTTCATATAGATCTTTGTGGACCAATAAGAATAAAAAGTATTCAAGGTGACAAATATTTGATGATCTTCACTGATGATTGCTCAAGGATGATGTGGGTCACAGTCTTGAAGGATAAGACTAAAGCTTTTGGTAAGTTCAAGGCAGTCAAAGCCTTAGCTGAGAAAGAGACCGATAAGAAGATAAAGTGTCTGAGGACATATCAAGGCGGTGAATTTACTTTTGAGGAATTCACTAGTTATTGTGAAGAAAATGGTATTAAACGACAACTTTCTGCACCAAGGACACCACAACAAAATGGTATCATAGAGAGAAACAACCGGTCAGTTGTTGAAGCTACTAAGATGATGTTGATACAAGGAGGTATAGCGAAAACTTTCTAAAGAGAAGTTGTCAACACAACTGTCTACACTATGAACCAGATTCTTGTATAGAGAGGTAAGGACAAGACTCCTTATGAATATTGGTATGGTAGATCACCTGATGTTAGTTATTTCAGAATATTTGGAAGCAAATGTTTTATTAAGAGACATGATTATATTAGAAAATTTGAGGCTAAAAGTGATTAAGGTATATTTCTTGGCTATTCCACCAAGAGTAAGGCCTACAAGTGTTTTAACAACCGGACACAGAATTATTGAGAGTGTTGATGTTCGAGTGGATGAAAATCCTAAAGTCTCAGAGGAAACCAGTTCTGAGAAAAAGGATGAAGATCCTTCCATTTTGTTTTTAGAACCAGAAACTGTGAAATCTAAAACCAGCAAAGCAAATACTAATGTACCAGTTCAACCAAAACAAATAAATTTAGAAGAAAATGATGATAATGAAGAAGTTGAACCTGAAGATAATGATCATGTTATTCCAAGATATGTCAGACTGAATCACAATCATGAACATATTATTGGGGATAAGGATGTTGGAGTACTAACCAGAAGAAGAATCAGAGAGAATTATTGCATGGTCTCCACTATTGAACCAAGAACTGCTAAGGAAGCATTTGGTGATGATCATTGGGTTAAAGCTATGGAGGAGGAATTAGATCAAAATGAGAAGAACAACACATGGACCCTAGTACCCCAACCAGTAAATAAAAATGTGATAGGTACTAAGTGGGTATTCAGGAACAAGTTGAATGAAGATGGTGTTGTAGTTCACAACAAAGCTAGGTTGGTTTGCAAAGGTTATGCACAAGAGGAAGGAGAAGACTATGGTGAGACTTTTGTACCAGTGGCAAGACTGGAAGGTATCATAACTTTACTTGCATTTGCACCAAATGGATGTTAAGTCTGCATTTTTGAATGGGATACTAGAAGAAGAAGTATACATTGAGTAGCCGGATGGTTATGCTCTGACTGATAAGAAAGACATGGTATGCAAATTGCATAAAGATTTATATGGATTAAAGCAGGCACCAAGAGCATGGTATGAAATGCTTCATACACATCTGATGAAGATAGGCTTTCTGAGAACCAGTGATGATAGTAACATTTATCTCAAATCTGAAGGAGATAAAATACTAGTCAGTGAAGTATTTGTTGATGATATCATATTTGGAGGTAATGATGACATGAGCAACAGTTTTGCAGATGAAATGAAAAATGAGTTTGAAATGTCTTTAGTGGGAGAAATAAAAAATTTCATAGGCTTGCAAATACAACAAATGAAGAATGGTATTTTCATCACACAGTCTAAGTATGTGAAAGAGGTCTTGAAGACATTTGGCATGAGTGACTGTAAACCAGCTGGGACACCTATGGTTACAGGTTGTAAGTTGTCTAAGGAAGATGAGTCCAAATCTGTTGATGAGAAGGAATATAGGTCAAAGGTTGGGAAATTGCACTATGTTGTTTACAGCAGACCGGACATAGCTCATGCAGTTGGCATAGTTGCTAGATTCCAGAACAATCCTAAGGAAACACATCTGATAGCAACCAAAAGAATTTTTATATACTTGAAAGGTACTGTTGATTATGGGTTATGGTATCTATATGGAGTAAATTTTGACTTGAAGATGTACATAGATGCAGATTGGGCAGGAAATGTTGATGACCGGAAAAGCACAACTGGTGGAGCATTTTTTCTTCGAGGAAGACTTGTTTCATGGAGTAGTAAGAAGCAAAGTTGTACTTCACATTCTACTGCTAAAGTTGAGTATGTTGCAGCTTACATGAATTGTACACAGGCTATATGGATGAGGCACATTTTGGAAGGTTTTAAGATGAAGATTTCAGAACCTATAAAGATTTTATGTGATAATAAAAGTGCCATAAATATTTCCAAGAACCCTGTTTTGCACGCACGAACCAAGCATATTGAATTGAAGTATCATTTCTTGAGGGAAAAAGTACTGAGTAAAGATGTGATCTTGGAGCATGTTTCTACCATAGAGCAACTTGCAGATATTTTTACTAAACCTCTGCCTAAGACTACTTTTGAGTATCTTAGAAGTCAGTTAGGGGTTGTCCCTCTTCATGAAGTTAGTTAAGTATGATGTAGATTACATCAACCCTGGAGCTACTTGCAGAATTTTACAGAAGGATTGGTGTAGAAGTGGATTTATTCCACAAGGGGAGCATCAAGTTGCAGATTGTTGATGATGCATAGTGAAATTTGACATTACATGTTTTACTTTCAATTTGGCATTGTTGTCAAAGGGGAAAAGAATTATGTGATTATGGTAAGGAGAACTAGCGACAAGCTGAGGACAGGGAGAGCATGGTGAATACTTGGTAATGTAAACCAGGATTCCTATTCATAATCACATAGCAATCAATTGTATTGATATTTGTATTGCCATCAATGCCAAAGGGGGAGATTGTTGGCATTTGCATGAAGATTGCATTAATGATATGTTATGTTGTCATTGATGTCAATTAACCGGTAATGATATTGTTGATATTGTTGTAATATTGTTATTGTAATTGGTAGGAAGAATTTGTGGAGTGAACTGATAATTGATGTAAACCTTATCTATTGTTGTAACCGGTAAACCCTACCTGTTGTTTTTTATAAACCCTAACCAATTAAGTCCGGTGAATTGGTTATATCGGTTTATGATTTGATGATAAGTGGAAATGATTATGACACGTATGATTATTGTATAAAGACAATTCCAAGAGATTTTGGTGAGTTGTTGTAACGGTTTTTGTCTAGGGAATGAGCAAATGTATTGCATCTAATGCAAAGCGCGTGATGAGTTACTAAGTTCGATGAAGCGGTGTTCAAGGAGTGATCAAGGTTTTCTTGATTGATGTGCAGAGATTTCTATATAATCCAACTGTCATACTTGAACCGATTTGTTTTTAATCTCTATGAGAATTAGGTTTTTGTTATGTTACCAACCTGATTGATTTGTTTATAAGTTCGATGAAGCTATTTAGTTTAATGAGTTGGCAAAGAATGAGCATAGATCAGTTGAGTGTGTGGTTGTCAAACCGAATGATGTATTTGTAGTTTGAGTAAAGGAAGATAGGAGCATGAAATGGATCTGATCAAGCAAGTGTAGTGCTATTCAGATAGATCAGCAAACTCCTATTGTTTTCTAACAATTATAGCAGAATTGAAATCCCCTAACCGGGTAAGCTCTAACAAGCTTGGTGTTATTCAAATCCTCTAACAAGGCGATCCATTAGATTGGATTTTCAAATCCTCTACTGAGGTTACTCCTTACAGGGTATTGCTTCTAAAAAGGCATTTTTAGTCAATCCCTTAACCGGGTGATTCCTAACAGGATCAGTTCTTAACAGGACTTTTTGTAAAGCTTTAATAGGCTAGGCTCCTAACAGAGCGAAACTTCAGAAGAGTTCAGATAGTTATCTTGTGAGTCTCATCTCATCATGGTTTTTACCTATTTTGGTTTCCACGTCAAAAATATTTGTGTCAAGTGGTGAATGTTTTTGTGGCTATATTTTCATGGTTGATTTACTTAACTACTTAACTATTTTGATAAGTCATGATAACTAGAAGCATTGAGAAATGAAGAAGTTGTTTACTATTAATTTGTTGTAACAATCAACTGATTTATCCTATGAGTTTTTTATCTTGACAAAGGTATCACATTGTTAGTTATAAGTTTACTTTGAGAGATTGATTTTTGAGATTGGTGAAGTTTGTATCAGTTTTTATATCTACTGATTCACCAACTCTCAGTAGTTGACTGGATACTTATTCTTTCATCATACCATCAATCTCACCCTCAATTATGGTTTTTGTTTCAAAAATATTACCAAAGTGCTTTTTATTCCATCTCAGCAAGTTTTCCTTAACCACCTTCATCTTGCTAACAACATTAAAAAGTCTAGACCCTATAAACTCTGCCTCTTTCCACCATTGCTCAATCAGCCCCAAGGCCTTGTCATCTTTCAACCACATCAATTCAAATTTAAAAGGACATCTTTTGGGTTTGCATTCCTCTATAATTGATAACTGAATGGGATAATGATCAAAGCCAGAGATGGGGAGGAAATCTGCACTAAGTGAATTAGGAAAGTCAATCAGACTTCCCCAGATAAAAAACCTGTCCAATTTTTTCGCTATGTAGCTAAAGCCTAACCTCCTATTGTTCTAGGTGTAAGTATCCTTCACGGTCTTAATCTCCATAAGACTGTTTCTCTATACCCAATCATTAAAATCCTTCTCTGATTGTGATCTTGTACTAATCCCTCCCCATTTCTCTTTTGGGTCCAAGATGACATTAAAATCGCCCCCAATGATACAAGACTGGTTTGGGATAGTATTTAGAAATAGATCTAGATCCCTCCACGTCCTTCTCTTATCCTTATTTTGTGTTGGACCATATACATTTATAAGCATAAACCGAACATTGTTTTTGATACTCTTAACCCAACCACTCATCCAGTGTGCCTGGCTCTCGACCAACTCAAAGGTGACCATTCTAGGGTCCCAGATTACCGCCAAGCCACCCGAGGCTCTAGTAGCCAGATGTCCTAACACCTCCCTAAAGCCTAGTTTTCTCTTAAAGGTCCCAATATCATCTTAGTTAAGCTTGGTTTCTTTGGGAAGGTACTTCCCCTTCCCTGTGTCAAACATAGAGGTTAATTTTACCTGGCCTTCTGCAGACCCATCCATATTTCTCAGCTCTGATAGAGATTTCCTGCCTCTTCTTTTACATTGTTTAGCACAATCTGGGGTTTCCAAGCCCCACTCATTCTGGTCAATCCCCAAAACATCCTTCATGAATTCCCCTACCTCTTCATCTTCGTTGCCCAACCCTTCCCCCAACTCATTCAGAATGCTAGCCTCTTCTACGACATCTTTTAATTCCACGATCTCCACAATTAGGGCTTGTTTCTGGAGAACTAATTCATCTTCATCTTCAATTTCCTCTATGAATCTATCCATAAGATTGCTAATGACTTCATTACAGGCTTGGATGATTAAATCCTCCTTCCTTTCTACTAGTGCCACATCCTTGTCACCTGGTAATATGTTATCTCTGCTCTCCAGCATCTCAGGGTGCCCATTAACCAACTCGTTAGATTCGATTAGATTTTAATTAAATTATATAAATTAAATAAAATTAAATAATTTAAATTAAATTAAATAATGTAAATAAAATAAAACAAAGTAACTTAAATTAAATTAAATAATTTAAACATGGTAAAATTTAAACTGATTAAAATTTAAGAATTATGTAAGAGGTAAAAAATCAAATAAAAAAACTTATATTAAATTAAACAACTTAAATTAAATTAAATAACTAAAGTGAAATTAAATTAAATTGTTCTTTCTTTCGAAAAAGAAGAAACTAAAGTTAGGTTTCTTTACCCACATCACTTAAATTAATAAATTTAATTAACTAATTTAAATTAATTGAAATCAAGCAACTTAAATTAAATTAAATAATTTAAACATAGTAAAAGTTATGCTAATTAAAATTTAAGAATTGTATAAGAATTAAAAAATCAAATAAAACAAGTGTCACATAGTGGCGAGTATTTGTCATCATAATATTGTAATGCAAATATTTGTTCTAATTTTTAATTATTATAATTTAGAATTATAATAAAAATATTTTTTTTAATTTTGAATCATTGTTATTTTAGAATTATACTAATAAAATTATATTCATGTAATATTGACTATAACTCTTACTTTAATAAAAAAATATAAATAATTATAATATAACACAAATTTAATAGTGAAAATATATATTTTTCTTAAGAACGTAATCCTAATTTAATTTAAAAGGTCTAGAATATTATATTATTTTAATTATATTTATGTAATATTAACTATAATTGGTCTTAATAAAATAACTATTAATAATTATAAAAGTGAAAATAGACATTTTTTGAATCTTAATAAAAATATTAAAATTTATGATTAAAAGTAATTAAATTATTTTGTATATATTAAAATGATTAAATTTACAAAAAAAAATGATTAAAAAATTGGCCTGTCAATGGGCTTGCTCGGGCGACCTGTTAATAGGTTTTCAAGGGTTCATCCTTTGTGTGGGGTGCACAAGTAGGAGGAGGAGAAGTGGTCTAAGTCGGAGCTGGGGTGGGTTAAGATATATTTTGACGAGGCATCTAAGGGTAACCCAGGTATTTTCGGGGTGGGATGTGTCACGCATGATGAAAATGGGGTGATCCTCTTCAAGGGAGCGAAGAGACTATAAGACATGATTAATAATGATGTAGAGGTGCAGTTTGCATTAAACGTTGAATTTGTCGTTAACATGAGGACCCCGAAGGTGCACTTGGAAGGAGACTCTAAGGTTGTTGTGAATGCAATTATGAAAGGAGTAACCCTGAGCTGGCGATTAAATAAGTTTATAGCTCTGATTTGTTCAAAATTGAACAATTTTCAATATTTTTAGACATCTCACATTAGGAGGGGTGGAAATGCTTTAGCGAATGTTTTATCAAATGTGGCATGTGAACTGGACAAAGGAGTGATGAGGTGGTGGGATAAAGATGATTCCATATCACAATGGCATTTTTGAAATCTCTTGTACCATATAGTACCACCAAGAAATTTGAAGTGTGTGAGAACATGTTTCATTCTCTGCCCACGAGCCTAGGTTATTTCGGTTGACACTGGTAATTAATGCTGATGAACTCTACAATGACGACAGAGATGGAGATAGCCTCATTAATAGAAATAATGAGAAATAATGCCCATTTAATGCAGATGGTGGGAGCTCTCCTAGGATTGCGAGAGTGGTTTTTTGACAGAGAAAGGCATTTCGTGGTTGGCAATAATAATGGAATCTAACTTCACGCTAAAAACAAACAAAATGATGCCTACATTTTTGGGGCCGATTCCAGAGAGACAGTTGAAGACCATGTTTAGGTAGCATGAGTCATTGTTTCTCAAGGTCGTGCAATTGGTGTTGGGAGAAGAGGTGGCAGTTATTGGTCATAGGTATAGAACAAGGGTGGACATCTATTCTCTAATAATGGAATGGGGGCTCGAATTGGATACCTCATGTGCAAAGATTCAGAAAGTAATGCAAACAATAGTGTAGTATGAATACCTAGAGAATATGGAGTCTTTGTTGGAGTGGGTGGTGTCAGGATGGGGGTTTGATATGCCTAAAGGAATTCCGGAGCAACTAGTTGAACTTAGGGGTCGACATATGCACATTCCATTTCTTAGACGGAGAGACGAAGTGAAGGCTCGATTTTTAGAGATGGTGAAACGAGGATGGGAGGCTCTGAAGTTGTATGTCCAAACTATGGAGCTAGAGGAAGTCATCAGGCAGTCATGAGTGAAAACAAGGAATGAGGAAGTGGATGGAAGGAGGTTGCGGCCAAAGACCAAATATTTATTTGCGGAATTGGCAAAGAAAAATGTGCCTTTGGAAATTCTCCCAAATGTTGGAGGAGGCAAGATGGGTGGTGCAATAAATGTTGTGGTTGTGCAAGAGGCAGAGATGGAACAAGAATGACCTAGTTGTGGCCCCGGGAACCTCTATTTTTTTCTTATTAGTTTGTTAGAATTGGATACTTCATGTTTATGTTTGTTTTAGTTGTGTCGTATGAAATTTGAATTGCTAGTTAATTTTTGTATGAAAATGATGTAATGAGCGTCATTTTGAGCTCGGTTAATTATTTTTTGGGTGTGGGATGATGGTTTGGTGGGTTTTTGGTTGGTGGGATTGACTTCTATTTTTTTGTTGGGTGGTTTGGCAGATATAGTTGGTGGTTTTGGGTGGTTGATGTTTAAAAACCTTTGTTGTTATTGTACTACTTTATTTTATAATATAATAAACATACATATTACCGATCAAAAAAATGGGCTTGCTTGGGATAATTCAAAAATTGAGAAGGTGAAGGTGGTGGAGTGGTCCGAGTTGAGGGGAGGATGGTATAAAATTAACTTTGATGACGCCTCAAAGGGTAACCTATGACCATCAAGAGATAGATTTGTGGCACAAGATTGGGAGGGGCAATATTGTGACAACCGGAGTTTCAAAACTTGCAGAGGGAATGAACAACGAAGTTGAGGCTTAGACAACTATTGAAGTGTTGAAAATGGGGGAAATTTTGGGCTTCTTGAAAATACTTATCTTGAAGGAGATTCCTTAATTATTATTAATGCAATAAAAAGGGGTGAACTAAATGCTTGGAATTTGAATAAATATATAACTATTGCCAAGAATTTATTAGAAACTTTTGAAGAATTTGAAGTTGGGCATGTGATGAGATCAACGAATGATGTGGCGGATAGGTTGTCCAAATGGAAAATTACTCTTGATGATAGGCTGAAAAGTATGGTGGAAGATTTTTTTAATCTTGAGTTTGGTTTCAAGTTGGAATAATAGTATGCCACCATTTTTAGAATCTATTAATGAAAGGGTGTGGTGGTGGGGTGGTGTGACATGGGTAGCACTTGGTGCTCACAATTGAGGGTGGGAAGAGTTTTTTATGACTAAACATAGGTATAGGATGAATATAGACATTGCGTCAATGGTGGCGATGTGGGGGTTGGAGGTTGGATGGAAAGAAGATGTTGAATGGGTGTTGAATGGTTATGTGGAAAATGATTGGTTTTATGGTTTGCATTCAATGTTTAAAAGGGAAATTTTTGGGGAAGGGTTTATACCTACAGAGGTGGCCAAGGACACAGATGAGGAGACTCCTAAATAATTGATGTTGTTTATTCACTGCGTGTAGGGGATGAACAAGGATGAGTGCCATGCAAAAACATATGTTGATTAGGATTTGTTGATTCACTACTTACAGGTGAAGGAACAAGAGCAAGGCAAAGGAAAGAGGAAGGTAGGGCCAGAGTTAGAACCTGAAGCAAGATTCGAGATGAAAGACTAGTGGGTTAATGGGCCTTTGAAAGCAGGAAGGAAGAAATGAAAAGAAAAACATAGCACAATTTGCAAAGATAGATATTGAGCGTGACTATGAAGAGATACTAGACTCTATAGAATGACACATGGTTTGTAGGGAGGGTGCATGCCTAAGGAAAAAAGGAGACAGGATAGTTTACAGGTAACTATTTAATTAGTCAAAAAAAAATTTAATGTTTAAATATATAAAAATTATACCTATTAATGAAATATATGAGTTCATATTCATTGTAGGTATAAAGCCCCTTAGTCGTTGAATCTAGATTGATCCAAATTATATGAAGACACGAAGAAAGGAAACAAAACATTTGAACTAGCAAGAAATGATGAGAGAGTGAATTCACATAATCACCACATATTGCAATTTTGGATAGAAAATATAGATTGGCAACTTGTTCTTTCCAAGCATGCTATAATAAAATATATTACAAAATATGTCGCAAAAGTAGAAAATTTATCAAAACCATATAGCAAGATATTGATGTGTGATTCAAACATAGAAAACTTGATGATTTAGCTGCATGAGCATATAGAAGAAGGCTTCTAACTGAGACAACCATAGAAAGAGACATTGGAGCTCAAGAAACATGTCACATGTTGACCTGCCTGCCTTCATTGAAACTTTCAATCAATCTTTCGCAGCCCCTAATTTGCTTTGATTGCCCCTCTCTTTTCCCTATTCATTCCTCGCGTTGTGTTGTGGTGTCCTTTCTTTGTCCCTCGCGTTTAAAGCTAAGCTTGCAACCATAAGATTAAATACGTAACATGGGTGGCCCTATTATGCTTTGTGTTACCCCTAATTTATTCTACGGGGTTATCCGATCGAAACACATCAAATCCATCCACTGCAGACTATGGTTTCGTCATAATGAGGGATCTGATCTCCCGAGCATAACTCCCTCCTCTCCCGATGGCCTATACATATAGGGGCCCTAGGGTTGGATATATAGCGCAGTCTGATTGAGATTGATTCTCCATAAGCGCAGCTCTCGCTCTCCTGCCATATACAACAAGTCGCCATTGCCATATATAGATCTCCCTGCCATGTATAAGATAGGAAGTCACCATATATGGATAGGGGATAGGGGGAGGCGAACGTCCATTAGTAGAAATAAGTAGAAGATTTGTTAATCTAAATGTTTCATGTGAGGTGTTTAAACCTATAGCTGTACATATTGAAGAGAACAATGAAGATCCAACAATATCTCTCATTGATCCAGATACAAAATAAGGCCTCCTTCTATGGAACATGTCTCATTGATTGTTGCAACAAGATCATAGATTTATAATCCTAAACGAAAAAGAGACAACAAATGGGATCCAAGGCAAAGTGCATCTATCATCAGAGTTATCACTAGGTTTGTATTTGTTCCTCCACGTGACTCAGATAAATGGATTGAATTCTATTTTTCAGAGTTATTGTTGTACAAACCATATCATGACATAGAAAGAGATATTGGTCATGTTCATGACTCCATAGTAGAGAAGTGGGAGTCATTCAACTATATTGCTTAGCACGTGGAACAAACAATGGCTAAAGAAAATGTTGAAAATACTAGAATAATTTTGAAATTGAAGACAATGAACTTGTTCGAAAAAATACCATAGAGCATGAATGAGAAATTTTATGTATGTTGCATCAAGGTCAAAATATACAAGTTTCTGAAATAGATATGTTGGTTTGATAGACATATAAATTGGTCTCATAATTATCAAGGTGAAGAGTACACAACTCAAGCAATCAATTTCATAAGCAACAACAAAGATTATGGATGTCTCATATATGATGATATATTGCAGTACATCAACTACATAATCCTCAGTAGTAAACAATGAAAGACAATCAACATAATTATAGCCCACTACCATATAAATCAAAATGGAGAGACGTTATTCATGATAATATATGGAGCAATAGGAACAAGAAAGTCGTATCTGATTAGTGCCATTAGTCAAGCCCTTGAAAACGAGGCAACGTCGGGTCATTCTCCCCTTCTATTACTTGCACCAACATGAGTTGCACCATTCAATATAGGAGCTTCTACAGTTCATTCAATATTGATAATTCCAATACGAAACTTTTCTTAGCTAAAAGGAACAAAACTTACAAGGTTTCAAGAAGATATGACAAATATCAAATACATTTCGATTGATGAAATAAGCTTCATTGGTCAAAACATGTTGGAAAAAATAGATTCTCGACTTTGACAAGCATTCCCACAAAATGCACACATAAGCTTTGTAGGTATATCTTTCATTATGACTAATCAAGACAACTATTTTATATTATACTTATTATAATTCATATCTATGAAATTTTTATAATTTTATTATAAAATTTTAAAATATTTTTCTTGGTTTGCTTTCAGGTATTTCTATAATTTTGGTTTGAGATTTGGGTCAATTGCCTCTAGTGAATGATAGACTAGCATATGACAACAATATACAGACAAAGTTATTGTGGCAAGAATTAAGCAGGACTTGTAAATGGAACTCTGGGATATGTTTGAAAGATTATCTATTAACCAGGAAGTTCTCCACCTGAACCACCATCATATGTCATGATTGAATTTGACAATTTTATATAGGAATACCATTTGAATATCATCATCCAAATATGATTCTAATAACACCAATACAAAGGGGGGGACATTTTAGTTGGCATTAAGATTCGCATGGGCATTAGCTATACATAAATATTAGGGGTTGACTCTATCAAAAGCCATAATAGATATAGGA
This sequence comes from Cryptomeria japonica, assembly GCF_030272615.1. Lineage (NCBI taxonomy): Eukaryota > Viridiplantae > Streptophyta > Pinopsida > Cupressales > Cupressaceae > Cryptomeria > Cryptomeria japonica. The sequence continues at coordinate 518,526,155 of NC_081405.1, read as the reverse complement.
CCAACAAAAAGAACTGGATTGACATTTGTGGTAGGGAGTAAAATCTCTAGACAACCTCAGAACAATGACGACATTCACATATGAGCGTTACGAAAAAATGAAAATCAATAGACAACTTGCAAAGCAAAAGGTCGAAGAATACATATTAAGGTTTTTAGAAGCTAATTGATGTAATATATATTTTTGTTGCTACAATTTTTGTTGTTAACTTTACATCCTTTGGGCTTTTGTTTATAGGAACAACAACTTCATTTTGTTGCTTATTAATATAAAAAACAATTGAAATGTTATTCCAATATCTTCTATTTTCCCTAATTTTTAATTTTATTAATGACTTATATTGTGACAAATAATTTGATCAAAGTCATTTTTTTAATTCTTTTTACTATTTATTCAAAGTTATCCAAACAAAATGCAATTGAATACTATTTATAGTTTTATGTATGGGTATGTGCACAAAGATAGTGGTCAGAAAAGTGGACACCACCTAAAAAAAAAATGAAAAAATAAGTAGCGCATACGCGGTATTTAAATTTGAAATCATCGTGAACGCACTTACGTCTATTGTCCCCGAGCCTAAAGCAAAGATACCATGTACACGGTGTTTTTAGGAAAGTGACTGCGTACGCGGTCCCTGTCAAAAAAAGTTTTTTTAAAAACAACTGGGTCTTATTTTCCCCACGACTGCACCCTTTTTTTCTTCATTTTCCTCACGAAACCACGAATGGGCTCCCACATTTCTCCACCAAACACTATGGATCAAGGTTAGTTTTGCTTAATTTTTGTTTTTCTTTCTCATTTATTCAATTTTTTTTACGTTTTCAATTTAATTTCGTTTATTTTTATTAGATTTTTATTTATTTTTTGTTTCAAAAACTAAATTCTGATAATCCACAACAACAACAAGATGCACCTCCTAAAAACCCCAAACAAAACCCACAAGATACACCTCCAGCTCCTCCTTTTGACCGTACACTTGATACATGGGAGCAATTGATTAATCAATTAGGGAAAAACACATCTAAAATAAATAGACTGATTAATAAATTGAAAACATCTGAGCTTGAGCATCATAAATCCCTCGCCACTAGCCTAGAAACATTAGCTAGTGGTGCCACAACCATTTCCACACAAATTATAAAATGGGGAAACTTTAGGGATATGTGTCATCAATACTATGCTAGTGGGTTATCATACGAGGGAGTGAAAAACAAAAATATTAGTAAACAACAAATATGTGCCCTTTTTGTTGATCCTAAAACTAGTCATTCGTTACCTCTAATTCAAAGAGGTTTCCCATACATTAGTGTACCAATGTGCAGATGAAGAATCTTTTTTGGTAGAGATGGTGGATGGTCTTTGATGATCCACCTTGTAATAATTATGAGGTGCCATTGTATTTTTTGAGAAAAGTATACTATGAGTTTTTCCTCCTTGTGCGGCCAAACTATTTTGACATAAGAGAGTTACATGGTAGAGGTGGCGGCTTTGCCCAAGATAGACCTGGAGCCCATAGGCAATTAGCCCCAGAGAGTCGCTGCCCCCTAGTACCCAAACCCAAGGTGCATCGAGTTGTCCTAGTAGAGCTAAAAGAGTCGATGGAGTTATAGACTCTTCAGGCAGCCACAACATTGACTAATGCCATCATTTAGCATGGGACACAGTTAGCACACCCTCTTGTATTGAATGATGAGCCATTAGTTGCTCCAGGTGGTGATAGAGAGCCCATTCAGCATGTGTGTGTCAGTTGCTCGGGGATATGTACAAGGACTGATGATAAGGCCGTTGAAGATGGATCCACATCTTATTCATGCACGATTTGTTGGAGTAGATGTCAGACCCACACTGATAAGGATGTGGCATTGACAGACGAGTTGATGGACATGTTGTTTGGCCATCAATCATAGGCACAGGTGTGTTGATTTGAATTCATAGCATTTTATTTATCAGTCACTTTAAATTTGTAATTACATAAATGAATTTTCATTTAAACATCGATTTAAATTGATACAAATAATATGCATTTCAGGATGCAGCAACGGTATCCCATACTCCTCCCGCAGTTACTACAGCTGCAACTTCGACACCTGAGGTATAAATTTTGTAATATGTTAAAATAGAATAGTACACTTTGAATTCAAAAAAATTACAAGATATACTAACTATTTATAATGCTTGGTCCATTTTTTGGTTTGTAGGTGCTGACTAGGGAACCAAATGTCCCAGATTCATGACATCGCGCTCTCAGTGATCGATTTTGGCCTACAAGGCTATACGGTATCATATTTTGTACACCCTTTTTTATGTATTGTTTTGATGGAATATGCAAGTCATTTCATTTTAGATTTTTAAAATTATATTTAATATATTATTTGTACTAATATCTCATGTTAATTTTATTATTTTAGGGTACCCCCTCCACATCTAGGCCTCGTCCTAAGCAAAAGAATTCCTCGAAGACGCCAAAACATGGGAAGAAGGTAATTGAACACATTTTTAGTTGTACAATTGTTTGAAAATGTTGAAATTGTCTTAATTGGGATTTGTAAATTGATTAGTGTTTTTTGTCTATTTTACATGTACAATGGTCATTGAGCTATGTGGATTTGTTGAATGCACTTGATACGCCCAAGGATCAAGAGAGGGCAGAGGTATGTATCTCTACTTTATTTTCTTGATTCCATGATTATATGCACATGTACATGTGAACTTGTGATAAATTATAATCTTATATTTTTTTCATACATGAAATATCCATAGTTGCTTCATCAACGGCGAGCCCTCCTCCATGCACTGGAGAAGCATCTCAGGATCTAGTACACTTTTGTTTGATATATTACATTAATTGTTTTTAACCTACAATACTTATCGTTATATTAATTTTATTTGACCTTTGATCATTTTTTGTATAGGTAATAGCGGCAATTTCTCCATCGATGGTGAGCCATCCTCAGTCCATTAGAGAAGTATCTCAGGCAGCTTAATAGCGACAGTTTCTCTATATTATAGCTTTTAATTATTTTTTATGTATTTATGTTAGTAAATTGTATTAATTGTACATTTAATCTACAATAGCCCCCTTCACGGTTCGACCATAATGTGGATCCTTTTAAGTTTGTCTTCAAGAAAAATCCTAAGACTGACAAGGAGAGGAGAGCGAAGACATTAGATCTGAGATCAGTCGATGAGGTAATCTACATTTCAATTGCAAATAAATTATAGTTAAATGCATAGTTATGTTGTTAATTGTGAACTATTTTCTACAAAAGAATTCTTACTTGGCTTTTGAATTGTGGTTTTGCAGCCATCTATAGATCCACGTACTGCATTGAAGAGGCTCAATTTTGATGATCCACCACAAGTTTAGGATCATATAGTGTTAGTTGTGGTCATAGAATGACCAATACATATAGATATATTCTACATTTTTATTGTATATTGATTTGGACATGGCATATGCCACATTTTTGTAATACTTGTATTGACTTGGTAGACATGACTTATTCGATCCAATAAATGTGTATTGAGTCCATTATTGTGTATTTATTGTATTTCCTAGCTGCCCTTTTATATGTTGTATCTCTTAAGTGCCCCGAGTCCAATTTTTTTAAAAAAATTTGACGAACTGTTTCTTCCAATCCAAGACACATATGATCAATCTATTTGAACCTGTGGGGTCACATGAGGCTCCTCTACAATGGCCTATCTCGGTTTCTGATGACTCGGAGCCATTTTGAATTGGTAGCATTTTTTTGCTTGTTGTAGAAATTGTCAGTTGGATGCAATGCAAAGTTTCAAGATAGGCTAGAATTGATTTGGTTCATCTTGTGCACAAAATGACATCATGAGCATGTCCGAGTGGGTAGGTTTACGCTAGGGATGGTCCTCTCATGCATCCCAAAGTGTTCGAACATCGAGAGTCATACCCTATTGACGCTATCTCTCAAGTGCCCTGAGTCCAAAAAATTGTCAAACTTTGACGAACTATTTCTTCCAATCCAGGATACATATGATCGACCTGTTTGAACTTGTGGGGTTGCGCAAGGCTTTTCTACAATGGTCTATATCGGTTTCTAACGACTTGGAGCCATTTTTAATTGGTAGTATTTTTTTGCCTACTGCAAAAACTGTCAATTGCATGCAATGCAAAGTTGCAAGATAGACTAGAATTGATTATGTTCATCCTGTGAACAAACCAACCTCATGAGCACGTTTGAGTGGGTAGTTTTATGCTAGGCATTCTCCTCTCATGCATCCCAAAGTACCGGAATGTTGAGAGCCATACCCTACCGGTGTGATGTAGAAGTTGTTTGACAACTTTTTTGACAATAATGATATTTTTTGCTCAAATTGTATCTAGACTCAATCTATGACTCCTATGACGCAATAATGACTCAAATAATTCTCCATGATTATACAAGAGTCAAGAATGCTCATGATTGACCTTATCAATAATGGTCATGATTGACCTTATCACATCACATAAACTCAAAACATAGTTACAAAACATAGACACAAAAAATAGTCACAAAACATTGTCACATATTATTTCAAAATTTGCCTCTAAATATGGTCAAATAAGCTCTTGGCTATTTGAATATACAAAAATGTCTTACAAATCATCTCATGGGCTTTTATACAAAATTTGGCATTACAATATGTACGATTCAACTCATCGCCATTTTAATATACAAAATTTGGCATCTAAATATGTACAAATCAGCTCATTACCATTTAAATATACAAAATTATGCCCCTAAACATGTACAAATTAGCTCATGGGCATTTATATATACAAAATTATCAAAATCATTCTACTCTGAACTATAGAATCAATCAAGTGAGCCTTCAGGATTGGCTCTAACCCGTATTGTGTCAAGTATTGCCTCGTGATCAGATTCACGAACTTTCCATTAAATCTTGTTATGAGGTCTACCACGATACATCATCAAATGAATATTTGTTGCAACAACAAGGTTAGAGAAATGAAGAATATGTCTATGTGTTTTAAATTCCTCGAACAACCAAACATCGGAATTATTGAGGGGGTATCTCCTAAGCCATGTTCTTGTCAGGACAACAAACCCTATTAGGTACTCAATACCCTCTTCATCAATGATTATAGTCATCAATTTTCTTTTAGGCTCAACAAAGCAACACAAAAAGTAATATGTTCCTTCTTCATTGTTCTCTTCTACAAAAACAACATACGCATGACCTGCATTTTATAAAGTGATCATTAATACCAAAAATAAAGTATGATGTACAACAAAATGAACCAAAAATAATACTTAAAAAAAACTTAACTCAAAAAATTACCTGAATCCACTAGGTTGGATACATGGTCAAAATCCACTGATGTCTCCATCCGGCTCAATTGTAGTGCTTTGGAAATTTGATATGTATTAATGGAAATCAATGGTCTACAAGACCATTTGTCAACCCACTCTTGTGATTCACATTCTTCCCACATAAAATACATGCATGAATAGAAAAAACATACCATCTGTCTCATATAAACTATGGGTGAACTTGCATTTGAATTTATAAATAAGTGCATGTCACTCGATCCTCCAACTGTACAACAATCTAGATAGTTTTCGATGTTAGATTCGATGATCAACCAAAAATATCTATGAACTATTTACGTACCTGGATTACCTAGACCCATAGTAGAGTTACACCATCGCACAATTGTTTCTGCATCTATTAACTCAACACCACCTTCATACTTCAATTCTTCTCTAGCTAGGGCTATCTGCACCATCATGCTCTCCCTTACCATGTCTTGCCTCAGTAAAATTCCAAAAAAATTGTACAACGCTTGTCATATGCATCCTTGTCAACCAATAAAACATCCTTGCATTTTTTAATTGTGCGGTGTAATTATCTGGCCATATCAAGTGTCTGTTGTATTGTATGTTTCTTTCCTTTAAATTATCATAGAAAACTTTAAACCATCCTTGTACAAACTTTGATGAATGAGTACGATCGTCACTTTTGTAGAAGTGATACTCTCTTATCACATTTCTATCCTCCTCTGTGCTATCATCAACATCCATGAATGTTATGTGTACAAAAATAGAAACTTGTGTAGAATGATAATACATAGATTGCACTTCATTTTGAGGTTGTAGTGTATAATTTTCAGCAAAATCAACAATAGAGACAATGTTGCCAAGAGGAAATGTATCCTTAAATAACTTGAATTTCTCATCTAACCATCAAGCTCTGTGTGTATGCATTATGTACTCATAAACTAGTTTCTCTTGAAAAAATTTCATAAATTTGGCTACACGTATCATTTTTCTCACATCTCTTCAAATCTTTTCCATCTTTAACTCCATATGCGATTGTCTTATATTTTCCAAAAGAAACTAGTTTCGTACCAATTTCATGTGTGCTTTCCAAATGTACACATCTTGATAAATGTTGCAAACCACCACATATAGCACAAGAACCTTCCAAACAAGGCATCTTATAATAAATGCAACCATCATGTCTATTACATAGCACACTTGAAATAAATTATCTTGTCAACTTAGGAGGTGCTTGTATATTGCATTCATGCAAAACATCGTTAGTGTGCAAAGTAGAACAAATATGACAAAAAATATCGTAGTGCATGGAAAATTCAATATGCATCCTACAACAACACATGGTGCGTACATGATTAATCTTAACATAAAAAGGTTTTGCCATTTCAAAAAATCTTTGACTAATTCTTATTTGAGGAAACTTTTGAAGGAATCTTTCAAAAAAAATTGTTTGAGTCATATCCAAATAGTGTTGGCATGTGGCTCATTATTTCTACACCCGGTTCACCTTCTAACATCTTTTTTGTTGGGCAAAAATCTTGTGTTGTTATGCCAAAAAAATTTAATTCATGTTCTTAGTACATCAACAACAACCTTGTCTTTGCGTGGTAGTCTACCCGAGAATGCCCAAAGAGAGTTATTGTTAGGTTCCTCTATTTTTTCCCGCCTTTGTAATACTTAATGTTATTCTACTAACATTTAATGACTTACTTGTTTTGGTTATCAAATGGTCTTTTTTTAATTTTCTTGCTCATTATGGTTCATGTAATGACACGTCGAGTAGCATTAGAATTTTTAGTACGTGATTTTGAACCAATAGCTTGATATGCATCAAATAGATTTCTCACAATAGTTATTTCGTTGTTACTTTCAGATGATCTTAGGCCTAGAATTTTCATTGTCTCTCTAAAATTCAAATTTTTAATCATTTGAACAATTAATTGAAATCTTCTAGTTTGATTTAAGTTTTCAAAATAGTTTTGCCATATTCTTTTAACCATTCACCTACAAGTTCATTCATTCATTTTTCGTGCATTGGCTTCAATATATTCTCATCAATGTCAATTAGATACTTTGGTTTCCTACAAATGATTCTAGAAGGTGTTAACATCGGTGCATTGTGTGCATTGTGTGCATTGTGTGGAGGTGTATGTTCATCATTTAATTGATTATTCAATGATGTCTCTTCTTCAATTGCAATAGGTTCATATGGTAAATCAATTGTCTCATCTTCAATTGCATTAGGTGCATTATGTTCATTTGGTAAATCGAATTGAGATGTTGAGGATGACATATCTTCTTGTCCCATTGTTCTTATGTCACGTAATTTCCTCATACACTGCCTTTTGTCTTTCTTTTTCAGCCTCTCGTTGTGCCATTGTTCCTCGCTTGTTCTTTCCCATGGTTGATATCGATTGTCCTAAATAGAATCATATTACATATATATGTAAACAAAAGTAATTTTTTGAATCAAAACTATTAAAGAATCAGAATAATATTGATAAAACTGATAAGAACACCAATTTAATCATTTGAAATCATGCAAAAACAAAAAAAATCACTCACTTCTATGTATAAAACAGTGACAGAAGTGCAAACACGGTTGCAGTGGGCCTTAAACGACCTCAAAAACTAATTTTGAGGTCGTTGAGGCTCTTGGGCAACTAAAACTATGTCTAAGTACCACGTTCGCGTTGTTAGTCCCTTAAATGTTTGCAAGCCCAATGATATTTTTGGCACCTTGTACGTGCTTAGAACTCATAAATATCGTGTGCACGCTCCTAGGCCTTAAAAATGTTATGGCAGGGTAGCGAGCTAATAGGCTCAGTACCCTATGCGTGGTATTTGTAGTAAAGAAAATGTGAAGGAAAAGGGAAGGGAGGGAGGGAGGGAGGGAGAGGGAGAGGGAGAGGGGCAGGGAGAGGGAGAGGGATCGGGAGGGAGAGAGAGAGGGGGAGAGGGAGAGAGATAGGGAGAGAGAGAGAGAGAGGGGGGGAGAGAGGGAGAAGGGGAGAGAAGGACAGGGAGGGAGACAAATGGAGAGAGAGAGAGAGAGAGAGAGAGAGAGAGAGAGAGAGAGAGAGAGAGAGAGAGAGAGAGAGAGAGAGAGAGATTATTTCCCAAATCCCACCACAAGAGGAGTGTGGTGGAGGGATGATGCGCAATGTGTTTTGTACACTAAGTCAAATGCTAAGTCTATCAAGGAAAGCATAGGGCCTCTCGAGCTCAAACTGTGGACCTTGGGATTATTAGGTCTATTGTTCATCCAAATGGTGACCACTACATGGCAGACCTAATTACAATACAACAATATAAATTAAGGGAGATAAAGGGGGTAGGGAGAGAGAAAGAGTGGGGAGGGAGAGAAGAAGAGAGAGAGGGATGGGGTGTGAAGGGAGAAGGGGAGGGAAGGAGAGAGAGAGAGTAAATTGTATCCTATCAAATCAATCTTACTACATAAGCTAATAAGATAGTTAAATGTAATGAAATTTATTTCCTTGGTATGGCTATAAATTGCTACCCAGACCATGAGTTTGGAAACCACTTCGTATTCTAAGAATTGCAGGGGAGCAAATTAGGAAGAAAAATTGTGCATTACCAAAGATTGCCTAAAGCCCACCACACGAGGAGTGTGGTGGAGGGATGATGCACAATGGGTTTTTTACACTGAGTCATATGCTAAGTTTATCAAGGAAAGCATAGCCTCTCGAGCTCAAACTGTGGACCTTGGGATTATTAGGTCTACTGTTCATCTGAATGTTGACCACTACATGGCAGACCTAATTGCAATACAACAATATAAAGTAAGGGAGATAAAGGGGGTAGGGAGAGAGAAAGAGTGGGGAGGGAGAGAAGAGGAGAGAGAGGGATGGGTTATGGAGGAAGGGAGAGAGGGGAGAGAGGGAGAGAGAGGTAGAGGGAGGGAGAGAGAGAGAGAGAGAGAGAGGGAGAGGAAGAGAGAGGGGGAGAGAGGGAGAGAGAGGGGGAGAGAGGGAGACAATACACATACATGCACACATATGTGTGTATATATATACTTAATATATTATATATTATTATATATATAATATATATTATATGTATATACACATATTATATATACAATATCATATTATACATATTATACACACTCCCAAATTTTAAACAAAAGTAGCGCGTACGTGTTATTTTAGTTTTATTACCACGTACGCATTGTTTATAGTAAAGACAGGGCGTACGTGCTTCTTAAACCATAGGTACCCCGTAAGTGTTTTTTACTATTTAGGCTTGGAAATAGACCTGGATGACAAAGCTACAAGTTGGGATTTTGATTTCCCTCCATTTCCCTCCTTTTTGACGTTTTTTATTTTATCAACTTGGTTTCTCGACTTTGTCATCATTAGGTTTACACTTCATCAAATAGGTATTTCTAAAATTGCCACCATATTTTCACCCATTTTTTGAGCTTTCTAACCATATAATTTTAAAAAAAATTGAACAACAATAACATATTATTATTGAATTTATTTTACCAGTGTCTCCATAGTTCTCACAGACATACGTATACCATTTTTTTTAGAATTTTGATCTACTTATCCAAATTTTAAAAACTTTATATATTATTGTAGTTCCCTTGATTCTTTACAAAAAAAATTAAAAAAATTGTATTTTCAATTTTTTTAGTGCAAGTTATGCTTCGCGCACGAATATGTACCTAATTTTTAGGATGTGCTCGATTGGAAAAATCATTAAAAAAAAAAAATACTCAACAAAAATACACAAATTCTAGTGCTCACTCTTAACTATCTTTCTGCCAAAGGATTTCTCACTATCTGGGGGCCGTAGGTCGAGTGCCAGTTCTCTATATAGGGCCTAAGCCTATAGATATAGGGGCGGGGCTATATCCAGTTGGGCTACTATATTGATTGATTTATCCATATAGGTAGTTCCTACCCCTGCTCGTCTTGCTCTTTCTCTAGATAGCCGGCCGTCGGGGGATTTCGATATGTAGCTCCGAAGACTAAAGGCCCTGGCGCAATAATAGAAAAGAGGGGGGGCCGTCGGTCCCCTCCGTATAGAATCCTCTCCCGATGGTCGAGCCGCATGACAGAAATGCCGTCGCCATATATATCTATATGATAGGGTGCCGACTATCTCTAGTTTCCCTGGAACTATCGCCTATCGGCCTATCAGTAACTGGGGGAGGGGGTGCCGCCTATAGAGAGATAGTTGCCCTGTTTCGTTCTGGCTATCTGTAGGGCGAGGGTATATATATATCAAAATGTAAAACCATTGATATATTGATTTTGTTCATCTATGTTATGCATTACATTCTACAATTTCTTTCATATACTCTAAATCATCTATTCAACCATTTCACTTCAAACTCACTACTAATAAAACATTTATTATTATGTATGATTATTAAATATTTTCATAATTTGATATATCTTGGCGTATCTTAGTTAGATTTTTTAAAATATAGGTATGATAGTTTAATATTTTAAAGAAAAATCCATTTTTTGGAGGGATATTTTTATCCATACTAGTCTAATGTTTTTCTAATATAACATAGTTTTTTAATATTGATAGAATATTTACAATTTAAAAATTAAAATTTTAATTTAAAATAAATAGATGGCTAAAATTATTTATATATAAAAAACAGAAGTGTCAATTTAAATCACATAAAATTTTATTGAGAGAACTTCTTCAAATAATTGATAAGTAACATACTTATATTTTGAAAAATATATACAAAATACATTGAAAAATATTAAACTTATTTTATTTACCTCTACATTAAACAAAAATAAAAAATACATATATAAATTTTTTAATATTAATTACATAATCAAATTATAACATAAATTAAAAAAAAAAAAATTAATTTCAAAACAATCAGCGAAATACAACACAATGCAAGTTTGCATCTCTCATCACTGGTTTTTACGAGTAACAGAAAGTGGAAGTAGGTGAACTAGGGAAAGATCCATGCCATGCAATTATACATCCTAAGAAGAATGATTATAAGTAAAATAATCTACCTTTCATAAGGATTTTCAAAAATGAAATTCTAGTTTATGATCTATTATAGATTCCACAAATCATTTATCATTCAATTCTTACAACTGAAATGAAACATAATTCAAAACATAAAACATAATCTCAACTTCATCCTTTCGAATGTAAGATCTGGTATTGAATTCTGATAAAATCAATCACCTTTCTACTTCAAACACAGACCGAAGATCCATATAATTAACTCTCTGATTTCTACATTTAATTACATAATACTTATTACACTGACCATTTCGAATCATGAAAAAAGTTCTCCATGGAAGAACATTCTACTATTACACAGTTTCATTGGAAATGTTTGCCAATGGAAACTTTTTTTTCAGAATTACTCAAATGAATATGAGGGTTTTCAAATTCAAATCCACTTTTCTCCCAAAACGTTTTCGTCATAGGATAGAAAATATGAACAATGTATGATTCCCATTGGCTTTTCAATGGATACAAGGTAATTGTGCTGGCCCTGTAGCCCTGAATGATGAATGCCTGATAAAGAACACTAGACAAGTTGGTCTCCTCCATCATTTCTTGTAAACAATGAAGAACCACTTTCAGTTACATCATATTGTGAAGCTGAAAGCTGGAGGATGGCACTGATCAGGGACCATCGGAAAATAATGTGACATTGCCTTGCGGAAGCGCTCCTCGTATTGCTTTGGAGGAATAACTGTAGGTGATGTGTTTATAGGACCACCAAGAATACCAGAGGATTTTACCCATGTCTCCAAGTATTTGTCCCATGTATATTGCCTGATAAAATCAATAATACCTAAAACCAGCTCACATCGTTCTTCATCAACTCCAACAAGCAGTGAATAATCCATGACATCAATTGACGCTAGAAATGAAGAATCATTCCCGACAGCTTCCTCCAGAAGGAGCTTGGCATTTTCACAGAGAAATATTGGATCAGTTGGCATAGTCTCTAAAAGATTTTGGTCCCATAGAACTTTATTGCTTCCTGTTGGATCTGAATTGTAACGGGAGTGAGCAAATCCTTTGAGATCATACACTCGTGTGACATTCCTTCCATACAAGAGATTCTCCATTACCAACAGATCCATCCTAATCTCTCTGCCATCTTTTGCATGCTTCATGACCTGATAAATACCAAGGATCTTTGCCAAACAGGTAGAGCTTCCACAACTTAATGAGTCTGTGAGATATTTGAAATATGCCGGTGCAAACTTGATAAAGGAATCCAATTCTGTCCTTTTTACTTGCTTGATAACAAATCTATCATCTAAAGATTTTGCAAAAGACACCTTACTCTTTCCACCCTGTGCTTCCCATTTCTTGCAGCGACTTAGTGACGGTCTAAAGTCTATTTCTGTTGGACAACACTCTCTTCTAAGGGCATCAAACTCTCTTGCAAAGAAACACGTTACTGTGTACTTGGTTTTTCCATGAGGACCCTCATCAGTAAAGGATACTTTTACATGCCTTTGGAAGTCCACTGAGTCTGAGGAGCTATCTGAGGAAGAAATGGGATATGAGATGCCTATCGGCATGCCTAATAATTCTGCATACTCCTTCTCCTTATCTCTGTCTTTCTCTTTTTGTTCCTCATTATCAGGTCCATTGTCTCCATATAGGGAGGCCTGATATTCATGTGATGAGAGTGCATATGATATTATGCTTGTAGGCTCGTCATCATAAACAGCAATAATTGTGTTATTGACGCCAGATGGTAAAACTAGTCTTCCTCCTCCAAGACTAAACATGGATACAAATTTAGGTCTGTAGTCAATGAGAGAATCTAGTCTAATTGACCCTGACACAGTTCCCTTGAAACTTTTGCTTGTGTCAGACACCTCCATTCCACCTTTATCTTGACCATTTAAGATAGAATCACATCTAGTCTTTACCCCTGTTGCAGTTTGTTGGAAGGGTTGGAAATCTTTTGTAACAGCAGGTTCACCTCCACATGCAACAATAGACCCATTCACAGGAGCAATATCTAGCACCTGTGATGTCACAGGCATGGCTTGAACACTTGAAGACTGACCATGCTGCGTCCACTCTATCAGCAAGATCCGCCAAGAATCGAAAATCTCCCTCTGCACTTGCAGCCACTCCATGATCGCCCTCTGAATCATCTGCGCTCTATCTGCTAGCAACTGTTTCAACAGACATATTTTCAGAAACTTTGGCATGAGTACAACATTCACCATTCTCTACATCTAAAGTATCAAACATACCCTTAGTAGTGGACAAATCTCTCGTGAATGATCTGGACTTTCCATATCATCTCCATCAGGGGTCACTCTGTTCACTGCTACTTCAAAAGTGTTGACACCGTCATCTAATTCTCCATTCATGCTGCTTGATTCCTTTAATTTGTTACCAAAGGATCTGTGGAAATTATTTGTCATGGCAGGTTGCACCAATCCATCATGTATGGCATTTCCATCACCAGACTGAATAACAATATTATGCAGAGTCCCAGACATGTCAGCTTTGTCCTGGTTAGATTCTATTCTGACATCTTTTGTTGTAAGTGACGAATATAAATCCCAAAGCTGACGATCCCACGAATAGGATAGACAAAGAAGATAACGCCTTAGACGATTTAGCTCTAAAACATCAGCCACAGGTTTCCCTGGCTGCCAATCGTTTGGGATGGCCCTTTGCAATATTTCCTCAATAGCAGCCTTTTGCATCTGCAACAGTCCTTCCAGTTCTGCAGCTTGTCTTCTTGATTCTGAAACTTTAGTACCGGTATACATTGATCCAGAACTGCCAATTTTTTCCCCTATCTGAATGAGCAAGTACAAGACTTCTGCATAAAACAATTCCACTTCATCTGCAACCTCGTTAGCTTCTTTCCTAGGCCATTCTTGCTGATTAGGGTCATTGAATTCTAACTTTGAGGGTGGTAAATACACCGATAGAACATTGATGGAAGAATATTGGAAGCATGCTGTCATACTTCCAAACCCAAAGAAACGAAGGCAGTCTCTATGTAAAGAATGACCACAGATGGCAACTCTACTTCCAGTTCCTGCACCATGATTGGAGAAACTGAGCTCTAAGAATTTTCCAAATGATGATCTCAATGCAGCATCAGACATTACGACTATTTGGGTGTCTTGTGGAACTCCATCCTTCCCTGTACAACAACGATGCCACATCCATATTTTTCCTTCACGTTCACCAGCTAATGTCAACATTGGAGGCTCCCGCTTCACAGATACTGTGAGGCTACCCTGACGGTGTCTATAACAAAGGACATGTGCCTCTGATGGTTCACCACAGCAAAGACGAGGTTTCTGGCAAAATAAATCATCCCGAAGGTACTCTCCAAGAGTTTTGGCAAAACTGCCATAATACATGTCAAAAAGTCGAGAAGGCATACACAGTGTCCCCTTCAACACAGAACGACTTGATAACGAGACCAATATACTTTGATGATCAGATGGGGAAGGTGGAAAATCTTCTTTTGAGAGAACTTGTTCTTGATTCCTACATTCTGCATTTCGCTCATCAAATTTCTTGGATATCATTTTATTTTCTGCTCTTTCTTGATTCTCCTTCAACAATTCCAAGGATGGTTCCTCTGCAGCCATTTGATAATCAAGACAAGCTCTGGAAGCAACAGAAGTCACTAAACCATCAACTGAATTTGAAAATATTGCCTCCTTAATTTCAAAATCTGAGGTGATTTATTGGTCAATTATGACAAAGACCCAGATGAGCCATTCCCTTCATTATCAAGATGGCAGAAAGCTCTGTTTGTCTGTCAAGGCAACTGTTATTAGAGATTTCAAAGGAAGCTCTGGCAAGATAGCACCTTCATCTGCAAGAACGAGGTCTCAAGGGCTAAATGATAAGCAGCAAAGACTGTATACTAAAGAACATGCTTGATTTTCTTCAATTGATCACGACTGGAATCCTTGAGCAAAACCTGTATTCTCTATGGTTCTTGAATATATCTTGATAGCTCAAAACCATCATAGAAGATCCAATGCCTGGAACCTGATTTCTAAATCTTTTGTTATCACAATCCTCTTCTTTCTTGGCAAGTTAGTAGGAAAGACTGCATCTTATTGAAAAGAAACTTGGATTTGTAGCTCTCCACTTGAAAGCTTTGGAAACTTTGAGAAGCCTACAGGGTTGGTATTCTTTGGGAATGGTACGGAAAAAAAATCAGGCTGTAGTTACCGCTGAAACTTGAAGACGCTCCAGGGTCTCAACAAACTTCTTCTACCTCAAAGAACATCAATGTTTTTGTTTGTCTCTTGCACTTCCATGCTCCTCTAAAGATTTCTCTACATGAAACAGTTCACAGTATCCCACTTTGGGTGCAGCAAGATTGTCAAGAGAATTGCTTCATTCAATTTTAAAAAAGATGAAAAGATTGTGAAGAGAAGGGACAATTTGTGCACTAGTACAGCGGGCTATACACAACGATGTTTAATATCAAGGTAAATGAATTTGATAAAAAGAATTGGTAATCCAAAAATTCCTCATGCATGCCTTCAAGGAAATAATAATAATATATTTTTTACCTTTTCTTTAAAATTTTATTTTTTAAAAAACGACTAAAAGAACCTTTAATAATAACACTTTTAAATAATCTTTTTTGATAATTTAAACATAAGTTGATTTTGTGAATATATCCTAAAGCTAATTTTTGAACAATTAATTTTAAAAAAAATTAAAAAATTCATTACACCAATTCATAAATTAATAAGAAAATAAAATAATTGATTATAGGTTTTTTAATTAAATTTATTTGAAAAGGGGACTTGCTAGGGAGAGGGAGAGGGAGAGGGAGATGGGTCGAGAAAGAGAAAAATATAAACAAAGAGATAGAGAAGAAGAAAGACACAAAATATAAGAGACAAAGAGAGGTGTGTGTATACATATATACACATATATCTATATGTATGTGTATGTGTATGTGTATGTGTATGCATACATTTACATATATACATGTATATGCACACACACACACACACACACACACACACACAGATATATATGTGTGTGTGTGTGTGTGTGTGTGTGTGTATTGTAGACACCTAAAATTGTTCTAGTTTAATTAAAAAATATTTTATTTATTTAATTATTTTATTCCAAGTCTTCTATTAATTAAATAAATATTTACTCATTTAATTAATTCAGTAGTTTTCTCCCTCCATGACACTTGTCATTCATCCCTTAATTAACCTTTAACTACCTCTAATATTTTCCTATTTTCTATACCTACTCTTCAAACCTAGCCAACCATTTATTCCTCCACCTCTTTATTCTATCTCTCCATTTCTAGGGTACTCTCTATATAAGAGGATCATTTCATCCTTATCAATTCTAATATCCTAATGCTAATGTGAATCATAATCCTTAATAAGCGATCAATCACTCAAGCATCTACACAACCACAATCCGATCTTTGTTGAGCTCTTGTGCACACATAAAATCTGAGAGCAACCATATCAAGCAAAATCAATGGAGAGAGGACAAAATGGATATCAAACCCTAATGAGTATGTGAATGGTATAATCTTTCATATTTGGTGTTTTGCATGTTTTTAGGTTTTTCATTGGTGTATGGCAGATTTCATTGTAGAACTAAGGTTTTTATGTGGTTGGATCTTTGTTTGGTTTTACAATATTATTGTTCACAATTTCACCGTATACATTTTGACACACCCAATGGGACCTTAGTTCGTTGTTTCTAACATCATTTTGCAATTTTAAGTCTTTTGTCAAGTTGCAGATTAGATCAGTGACAAATCTAGGTCGAAATCACATTTGTGCATTATTTTGTCACATGTGGTTTTGTTTGATTTTTTGTTTTGCAGTTTTACTAGAATCACATCTACTCATCTTATTATTGCATATGCGCATCATTTTTCCATATCTGGACATCATATCAGCACGTATACATATCCTTTCAATGGGTATTTGTAACTTTTTGGTGTGTTTATGTTTGTAGGATTTGATAGTTTTTAACTAGTTTTCTTGGTGTGTTTTAGTTTTGTCTTTTTGAATCTGTGTTCTACAGAGTTGCATGTATGACATTTTCTGCCATGTATGTGACATTTTATGTTGCGTATGTGATATCTATTGTCGCATATACGTTTTTTGTGTTTTTTCAAGTTGCAGGTTTTTGACAGGTTTCTGTTAGGGTCTTTCTTCGTTTGTGTTAGGTATATCAGTGTTTGTATTTTTTGCATTTTCTTTTTGTCTTTTGATTAGGGTAAATTTTAAATTTGATTTACTTCTGTCCTAACCCTTGCAATCTAACACAGTTCGCTTTCACATTTCGCTTTGAGATTCTTAAAATTAAGCTAACAAGTTTTCTTGCAAGTTGGGGTAGTAATTGAAACTACTAATCTAACTTATAGGGGTAATTTAGATGTGTGTTTGTCTTTTCTAGTTTAACTAGGCTCACATTGATTTCATTGATCTTTTCTTTGTTTGTTGAAGGGTAAATGAACTTTGTTTGAAGTGTCTTGTGTTTTTAGCACACTTTGTGTTTAGAACCCAGAAGATAATAACAAAACTATCCTCTCCCCTCACCTTCCATTGGATCTTGGATGTAAGAGAAATTGTTATTGTCTTTAGAGGATTTGTCTCCTGTATTGTGAGAGGGAATGACCCAAAGGGTACTTTGTTTTGATCCACTATATAAATAATTATGGTTTTTGACGAAAGTCACTTATCACCCAGTGTTGATGCATTATACCAACAGATGTCTCCTCTAGTATCTTTGTGATGAGTAGAACCCAAAAGGGCTGAGAGGCTTCTTAATTGAGAAAACCGCCACATGTATAGCCACCAGTAGACCACAAACCATTGACTAGACACCATTGTTTTTAGTGGCCCAAAAACTCTTTTTGGTTGCTTGTGCAAGAGGTTAGACCTCTGAAGCTACCCACATTGCTACTACTCATTGTCGAGATAGATGTCCCTTGGTTCATAAGATCTCTAAATCTTCAGGGTATGAGATTTTGGTGTGCCCAAGAAGTGAGTGTTATGCAAGGGGGAGCCAGTGCCACCAAATCTCTTTTTGTTTGCCTTATTTCTGTATTTGGAGAAATTTGAGTGGGGACTCAACAAGTAGTATCCTCATTCCAAGCCTAGGTTGTGCGTGCTTACAAGTGTTTTCAATTGTGTTGAGACCCATGGAAATTGGGTTATTTTGGCCTACAAAACATACACATTACACTTATATTTTGGACAACACCTTTAGATATTGTGTCTTCTTGTTTGTTTGTCGTGTTTTCTTGCCACAAAAACATCAAACATCGAGATTTGGTTACTTATCAACAACTTAAAAAGTTTGGACAAAAAAAGAGAAATTTTTCAAAAACACATATGTGTTCCTTTCTAACATGTATACAATCTCTCTAGCTATACTTTTTGGCACATTTTTAACTTGTTTTGTCACGTTTGTGTCTATTTTTGACACGTATTTCAATAAAATTGAGAAATGATTATCAACTAAGAAATCGTGTCTATATATTATCTTATCACGTATATGTTAGCTTTTGGAGGGTATTTGCAACTTTATATCACATATTTGGACAAAACTGAGAAATACACTACAACTGTGAAACTGTGTATTTGGACTCTAAAACTGCATATGGGAGATATTTTGACGCGTCTGTGAATTCATACTGCATATGTGTTTCTGAGATTATAACAACTTCTAAGGTTGATTCCATGGGATTCCAATCATTCAACCATCATTTTTTTCATGGATTTTCATTCACTTTCAGACATTTTAAAACCTCATTTTCAATCAAGTTCATTCACATTTTTTCAACTAGAGTCAAAAGGTTGTTTAGTCTTCCCTATCTTATCTTGTAAACACATCACATAACATCTCTAGGTGGTTCCCACATCAAATTTTTCATCTCTAGTTAAGGTCAACTTACCTCATCGAGATTTTATCATCTCCCAGGAAGCTACACCTTGCTTTAGATCATCACATTTATCTTGCAATAACATTCTGGGACATTGCAAGACAACCCTGGATTTATTATCCATTTCACAACCCTCTTGATCTTCCATAGTCTTCATATTTCTTTTATCCTCCATTTTAGCCAAGGTTATTTCATGGTTAAAACCTAATCAAAAAGGTCTAGAAGACAAGCCAAAGAAGCTCAAAGATCTCTAAACATGGAAACATATGAGTTTGATGAGGAAGAATTTTACAACTTAGGATCCTTTGAAAATCATAGTTTTTCACAATAATTTGCTAATGAGTCCTTTTCTACCATAGAGATTCAAGATACCATGTCCGATGAGTGATTTAATACATTGGTTGAAATGATAATGAGAAGAGACTATCAAAACTTTATACACATATTAATACAAAGTAGTGCAAGATTACCCCATGACTTTGATGCGACACAAATTTTGGAAGAGGATCCTTGTGTAGATGAAAGTGTGTGCAAATACGAATGATTGAAAACCTAAACTAAACAATCTAAGCTAACATGAAATTCATTCAAACACATCGAGATTTAGAATGTTGTTAGAAAAGGAATTTGGAAACATCAAATAATAATAAGTAAACACAAACCAATGTCCCTTTCATTTGATTGTTCTTTGATCGGATGTGTGATCCATGATGTTGAGGATGCTTGATTCTACTCCATGATGTGGGATTATGCAAGATGGATGCAATATATGAGTGTGGGATGATGAAATGTGAGTATTAAAATTGACATGATTGTGCAAATGGGGTTCAAAAGCATGAAAAGATTGATAAAATGATTGCATGGACTTTCTGCATCATGAGGGTATAATCTTGCAATGGCATAGATAAAATTTGGCATCATGGAATTATGAGTGCATGAAAAGTGGATCAATGGCTTAGAGAAGGGAGGGTTTAAATAGTAAAGGAAGGGAGATGAAAGGTCTTGCAAATGCAACACTTGTCCTCAAGGAGGACAAGTAGCAATCTTAAGGGTGCCATGTGGAATGAGATTCAAGTAGCTCAACAAGGAAGGACAAGTGTCCCCAAGAGGGACAAATGTCAAGAAGGGGCAAGGAAACGTGTCCATTTTGCGAGAAGACCACCCAAAATTGGTTTCAAATTCCTAATATTTAGGAAATTAGGAATATGCACACACATGTGTGAGGGGCAAAGGGGGGTTGGGTTGGAAAGGATAGGGTTAGTTAGGTTGATAGGGCTAGTTCGGTTGATAGGGTTGGTTAGAATCCAAAGGTTAGGTTAGAGGTTAAGTTAGAATAGCAGGCATGTGACTCAAATGAAATACTTGAATTAATTAAATTCAAATAAAGGAGGGGAGGAAAAGGGGGATTAAATAATTAAGATATTTAATCAATTAATTATAGATGACCTTATTAATTTATCCAAATAAGATAGGATGCTACATATAATTAAATAATATGGATATATTAATGTGAGCGGCTAAGGGAATTAAATTTGATTAAATTGATTAGTTAGATTTAAGTTTCTACATTTTGCCCCTCTTCACAGTGGCACTAGAATAGTGTCGATGTGAAGAAAATAAGACACCAATGACTCAGAGAAAAAGGAGCAAGAAAAAAATGCCCCAGAATGGATCGACGATGAACAAAGGACGAGGGAAGGGGTGCCCCCTCGAGAGAGTACATAGGAAACAGAGGTTTGGGCGACATCTCAAAAGAAACAATGCCCCAATGGACTAGATGGAAGATGAGAAGCGGATGGAAAGAGGAGAAAATGCAAATGCAGTGAAAATATGAAGATGGCACATCATAGAGTGCAAGGACCCATGAAACAAAACGCCATATAATGAGAACTTTGTTTGATTTAGCATTGGATGTGAGTCACCAAGGTATAAGGAACCAAGGTGGGATTTCACAACCAATGCATGGACTGACACAGATGAATAGACACACAAGGCTAATCTAGCACCACATAGAGTTACAAAGATCCTACCAGAAATGGTGCTAGAAAAACCATAAGCAGAAGATATGCCCCAGTGTAACATGAGATAGTCAAGACCTCATGAGGTTACAACAAGGAACACATCCAAAATACATACCAAGCAAAAAAAAAAACAAGATCACATTCCTAGTTGTGTTACTCCTAGCACACCGTGATATAAAAGATCATGGTGACCAAGAGGAAACAAAACAAATGAGCTCAAAAAGAAAAATAATGATAATTAAGAATCAAATTCAACATGAGTGCCCCAAATATCTTTTGCCAAAAGGATAACTGACAGACTAGATTTGATGATGTTTGACTTGAGGAATGATACATTCTGCACAAACCAATGATAGGATGAAAGATTGATGAGATGGGATGACAAAAGGTACCTGATATGATCACAGTGACAAAGATGCTCAAGGATGATTGTTGAAGACCCAACTAATGGGATATGATATCGAGGACACAACCAACTAACACAAAGGAGGAGATCTAAGGATACATATGTACAAGACATTATATACAAGATGTACAAAAGCTATGGATGATGAATGAGGACCTAGGGACAAACATGATATCTTTCCCGAGTCAATATGAAAAACCATGAGAGATTGATCATTGATGGGGTGTTACTAATGTGAGAACGATATATCCTAAAGCAACACACGGATTGGGAAGGACACATTATGATGATGATGATTGGATTGTGATCAAGGCTTGCAATATGGTTGGGAACAAGATGATGGATGTGATTAGATGATTTGATTGGTGCTTGACTTCAGACAGTTAAGGAGATGAATAGGATTTGCATGCAATGGTGCATTGGGAGGAGCAAATGGATTGATTGGACGGATGGCCTTGGATTGCATGGGGGTAGCCTATAGCGAAATACCAATGACAAGGGATGAAAGAGGTGATGGAATGATATGATAGGAGGGATGAAAGGATGGAGGATAGAGTGAAAAATATGTGGAGATAGAAGCATTATGGATGTGGCTGGGAGATAAAAAAGATGAGGGATGAAGGGATGGAGGAACTAGGAGATAAGGTTTGGAAGATGGATGGATGGATATGATAAGATGACTAACAAGAGGATAGGAAGGTGAGAGAAGTGGATGGAAGATATGGTGATGGACGGATACGAACTAGAATGGTATGCCGAAGGATTACATGGAAGAGAGGAAGGATGGGTAGATAGGAAGGTGAATGGAGGAAAAGTGTGATAGGGAAATGGAGACCAAGAGGTGTCCAAAGCAGGTCAAGAGGTGTCCAAAGCATGTATATATGGTGGCCTTTTCTTTTTATCAGGATCTAAGGGAGGATGGAGGAAGTGAATTGTATAAGATATGATGGGTGTAGGTAGAGGGAATGGAAGAGGGAATGGCTAGATGGCCAGAAGAACTTGCCCTTAAGTGTCGAGAGAAAAAGGATAAGGGAAATTATGCATGACGCCTGTTTGCCAGGTTTTCATCAAGGTACTTGTCCAAGGCACCTATTTGCCAATTTTTCACCATTGGACGAATTTATCTCTTTACTTTTTTTTGTGAGGAAAGTTATGTATGGAGATGGACAGGCATGAATGGATTTGGAGGATACGTGATGAGGGATATGGATGGAAAACTCAAGCATCAAGTTCCATATCAAGGTAATAGGAACCCATTTGTAGTGATCACTAGATGTTGGGACAACCTTATTAGGAATGAGTGAATTATGCAAAGGTTTGGATTAGATGGTTTTGATGGGGGGTGTATGCAGTGTAAGGAAAGAGAAAGTGAGTGTTATGGGGGGATGTTGTTAGGACCAACACTGACACATATTGTGGGTAATGTGGGATGAGTGGAGGGGAGATGGATGGAGCACATGGATAGGATGGAGGAATTATGATAGGGAGCTTTGGGACTTAGGAACCCAAAATAGATTTAGGAGATGGAGGGGAAGAATCTTTAGCTGGTGGACTAGAAACTTTGGATGCCATTGGAGATTTTCCATTTTGATGTATTGCTTCTTTTTTCTTTGGGATCCACATTTTTTTTTTCTTTAGTGAGCCTTTGCAGCCTTTGGGATTCATTGCATTTTTGTATCAAATTTTGTATTGTTGAAACATGTCATTTGAAGTAGAAATGGTGATCTTTAGATTGTTGTGGATGTGCAGCTTTATGCATTTGTGACTTGGTAGTCAAATTTTTTGCTAGTATCCTTGGAAGAAATGTGAGAAAATGGAGGATGTGGAGGGAATATGGATGGAGTGATGGATGTTGGATGTTGGATGGAATGTGGGAATATGTTCCTTTGTTGATCCTGATTGGGAATGGAAGGAGTAGAATGTTTACGATGGGTGATGGGGATATGGGATTTGTGCATGAGGGGATGAGTACTAGGGTGAGATGGAGCATGTGATTGTGGGATATAAGGGCACAAAATGGATTTAGCATGTGGGGGATATATTAAGGTAGATTTTGGGATTTAGGGACCCAAAATGGATTTAAAGGATGAAGGAGGAAGAAGGATGGTTGTTTTGGCTTTATATGATGGAGGAGGGGGATAGCGATAAATGATTTGGAGGAATGATGGGAATATGTGATGATAGTTTTCAAAGCATAGTTATATTTTGCATTAGTTGTACCAACATTTTGGGATGAAGTGTCTTGAGATATATAGCCAAGGTTATGAGACCCTGGATGTGCTTTAACACTGATGAGCTCCAAAGTACCTTGCTCATGTAAGCCTAAGCCTTTACCATGATAGTTCATTTTTTGGAGCATTTTTTCTAAAATATGATACTTGTTCTCTGAGTACAAGATGTGAGTCTTTTATTAAGTGGAGGAGAAGGGGTAGTGTATATGAGATGTTCTTTTGAAGCAAGTTAACTGCCATGAATGAATGTAAGTGAACCAAGAGGATAGAGTGATTGTGATAGGATGGTTTGGATAGGAGGTAATGGAGGATCAAGAAGTAGAGTATATGGGACAAGAGTATCTTGACTTGGATGAGGGGATGATAAGAGATATTGAGATGGAGGAGGCGGAATGGTAGGATCTTAAGTTGGATCAATAAATATTTCAACATGCTCTGGAACAAGATCTTGGCATGATGGGATTGGTGTGGATGGTGTGGTGAGGGGTGAGTGAGTAGACTCTTTAGATAGAATGGATGGAAGGATGAGACTTTCTTCAACTAGGATAGATGGGGTGGAAGGAAGGATGAGAGGTTCTTAAAATAGCATAGATAGAGTAGATGGAAGTTTGAAGGTTCATTGATTGGGGTAGACAAAGTTGATGGAAGGATGGGAGACAAGGATTGAGTTTGAATGATGGTAGGAGTAGGTGATGGGGATTTTGGTTGCACTATCTCAATGAATGGGATATTTTTACTGGTGTTAATAGGTGGGAGAGGAATGATAGGTGTGGGAGTTAGAGGTGAAGTTGGAGAAATGGAGGAGGAAATGTAGGATGGTGGGTTGAGATAAGATGGAGTGGAAGATGGTGGATTGAGATAGGATGGGGTGGATGAAGGTGTTTTGGTGTATGATGGAGTGGGAGATGGTGGATTGAGATAGCTTGGAGTGGATGAAGGTATTTTGGTGTACGATGTAGTAGAAGATGGTGGATTGTGGTAGGATAGGATGGATGAAGGTGTTTTGAGATAGGATGAAGTGGATGGTGGGTTGAGATGGGACAAAGGCTTTGGATTGGGTAGAGGCTTGAGGTAGGATAGAGGATTAGGATTAGATGGAGGAGTGATATAGGAAATGGGATTAGGGTTAGATTGAGGAGTGAGATAGGGTGGGGGATTAGGATTAGATGGAGCAGTGAGATGGGATGGGGGATTAGGATTAGATGGAGGATTGAGATAGGATGGGGGATTAGGATTAGATGGAGAAGTGAGATAGGATGGGGTATTTGGATTAGATAGAGTAGTGAGGTAGGATGGAGGATTAGGATTATGGATTGTCTAATGGGTTTTGGGATAATGAGATGGTGGATTTGGATTATTGAAGTAAGTGGTAGTGTTGTTATGGAAAGATGG
The DNA here is from genome assembly GCF_030272615.1 of Cryptomeria japonica. Lineage (NCBI taxonomy): Eukaryota > Viridiplantae > Streptophyta > Pinopsida > Cupressales > Cupressaceae > Cryptomeria > Cryptomeria japonica. The sequence goes on along the minus strand of NC_081405.1, from coordinate 518,500,851 downwards.
AGGTTGAGATAGGATCATGAGAGGAGATGGAGGTGTGGATGTTGCATATGAGGGATATGTGAATGTGAGACATAATGGATTTCCTTTTTCAAAGGTGTGATAAGGATTATGAGTGGATACACATGGAGGCATGTTAGGGTAGCTAGGATGAATAGTTGGATTTTGGTATTTGAGACTTGGTGCAAGCTTGCTAAAGATAATAGAATCAAGGTTTTCAATTTCATATTCCTCTTGGTCAACAAGACTCTCATCATCATCAAAATGGGATGAAGTGGGGGGAACTGAAGGTTAGCCAAATTCATCATAATAAAATTGTGACATGACGATTAGTTGATGAGTTGGATAGAGATGGATGTTGAGAAAGGATGACAGACTAAAGCTTAGAATAGGATGAATGACAAACTCATACTACAATAGGGATTGACTCTAAGGAAGTTGGAAAGAGGGTGAGGTTTTGGTGTTCGATTTTGGATGTTTAATGTTTGGATTGATGACCTAGGAAGAAGGCAATAATGATGCAAATTAGGAGATGAGAGATGATGATGGATGATAATGACAACACAAGCTAGAAATGATGACCAAGATCTAATTAGTGACTGGGATATTGAACGCAATGATGATGACAGATATAATAAACCGATTCAACTTCTAGCTTAGGTAACCACAAACCTACTACTAACAAAATTTTGGTAGCATAACGAGACAATTGACGCAAACTCAATATAATAAGAGGAAAATTTGTTGAAGGACAAGACCAAACTAGGACCTAGTGACGTGAAATGTTTGACACTTTGGATTGATTCTGACAAAATATTTTATGAATCCAAACACGTGGGTATAATATAAAATGACAATCATATACTTCCTAGGGTAGTCTAATGACAATACTTGTTAAATCCCTTACCCAGGATGTTGCATTCAGTTGGATAGATAGAAGATTAACAACATTGGCCCCACTCCACAACACACACTTATCGATCATTCCAAGCTTTGAATTTTTAAGGACCCAAAGATCCAATGAAATTTACTATCTCAAGTTGAAGGGTATATGAGGGGTTTCTTCGGCATGCACATATCACAAGCCTGAGTCAACAAGTAGAAGGTTTTTGACAACTATAACAATGGTTCATAGTGGAACTTCAATGGAACCTAGTGTCGACCCCTGTAGCAGCGGCTCATTTAAGAACCAATTCCCAATCCTCGAAATGATTTTCACCCATCTCACATAAGTGTGGATATTGAGGGAAAACCCTCGGTGCAGATACACATCACCGAGCAGTCACAACTTTCACCTAACTTATTAATTTATATAGCGGCTTGAAGAAGTACCACTTGGGTCGTTCCCTCTCACCCAACTTTATTGGCTACTCGGGAGGCATGCCCTCTACCTAAAAAGGAAAAATGAGCATTGCTAACACTTTTCTCTTGCACCCAGGACCATGAGAGTTAGGGGAGAGGATAGGGTGTGTTAGAAGTAGGTCCACTACACACATAATTTTGCCAAACACAAAGGCACTAATTCATTTTAAGCATCAAATGAAAGATTATTTACTTTAAAAGGAAAATCCTCTCCTAATCTACTTCTGCAAGCAAATAATTACAGGTTTTATAATTGTCTTTGGTTAATCGAAACACCTTTGCAAGTAAATGATTAGTCATTCAAGGTTTTATATTTGTATTTGACCACTCAAAACACCTCTCTGAGCACTTTGCTTTGCCACACACTATAGATAGATCATCAGTAACATAGAAAAACCCTGAGAACAAAGACATATCCAAAATAGAATAGCATTACTCAAACCAAACGAATGCAAAATAACAGCTATATGAATGAGAAATACTAACTCAACCCATGCGAGATTTTGTTTAAACTAACATGAAAATTTGAGCATACTTATGTGAAAACAACAAATTAATGCATGCAAAATTCTATATAAACTAATGCGAAACACTTCCCTTTGGAAAAAAAATAAAAAATCTGACCCTGCCAATAGAGAAGTTAGTTTTTCATATATTATAGCTAGAAATATAAACGCGATCTCAGGAACATGTATTTTTAGATGTAGGCTAGGAATCATTGTTGGTATTAGAAATATTTGATTTGTTCCTCTAGTTCATTAATCGATTTATCTGCTCACAAGATCAGAGAGTATTGTTTCTAAAGTCATCTGCATTTTTCTTCTCATCATGGTCTTTCAAACTTAACCTTAACTCTACGAGCCATAGGGTTAGAACATTGAAAATTTATATTCTACCCTAATTAGCAAATTTTGAGATCTGAAAACAAATAGGCATCAAGAATTGACAGGTGACACAAGAAATAGCAGAACTGAAGCATAAAAATTCACTCTCCTTTATCCATAACGCATGTGATACACTAAACATATGAATGTGACAGGGAGCTTGAACACATGCAAAACATGAACTAGATGAATGCGAACAAGGTAGGGTTGATGTAAAATTTTATGGTTATGGATGCGAAATTTTGCGGGTATGGATGTGAAACAGAAGTTGCTAATACGAAAGTTTGCACTGTAGTCTGCAAACAAAGTTGTGAGAATGCATTTTTTTGCCTCTAAACATCAAAATACCTGCGATCAAAATCACTCAAACAACAACAAACAATTAAATCGGCCCATGAAGTTGGTCCCACCGAGCATGCCAAAAAATGTATGGATGAAAGTGTGCACAAATACGAATGATTGAAAATCAAAATTAAACAATCTAAGATAACACGAAATTCATTTAAATGCCTCAAGATTGAGAATGTTGTTAGAAAAGGAAATTGAAAACGTCAAATAACAATAATTAAATGCAAACCAATGCCCTTTGATTTGATTGTTCTTCGATTAGATGTGTACTCAATGACATCACAAATGCTCGATTCTACTCCATGATGTGAGATTATGTAAAATGGATTTGAGATATGAGTGTAGGATGATGGGATGTGAGTATGAAAATTGGCATGATTGTGCAAATGGGGTTCAAAAGCATGAAAATATGGATAAAATGATTGGATGGACTTTCTGCATCATGAGGGTATGATTGCAACAAAATAGATGAAATTTGACATTATGGAATTATAAGTGCATGAAAAGTGGATCAATGACTTAGAAAAGGGATGATTTAAATAAGAAAGGAAGGGAGATGGAGGGACTTGAAAATGCAACACTTGTCCTCAAGGAGGACAAGTGGCAATACTAAGGGTTCCATTATTATTATGAGGATCTAATTATTACTAAGAGGGGGGGTGAATCAGTAATAAGATAAATCTGCAATACTTCACAAAACCAGTACCGGTAACAACTTAAACAGTCACTTAAATTGATTTACCAAACCATATACTCAAGTGTTCATTATTATGCAACCTAAGTAAAGATATCAAATGCACACATAAAAAATGCATCAACCATGTGAACACAAAGATTTTTCATGTGGAAACCCAAATGGGAAAAACCATAGTGGGAATTACCACCCAAAAAATATTTGCACTCTTTTGGAATGCATCTGGTTAAAGACCTATCCTGGTTAGGAGCTTTACAATATGCCTAGTTAAGACCAGACCCTGTTAGGAGTCATCCAGTGAAGGGATTTCAGCCTTAGCTCTATTGGGAGCTCTACCCTGTTAGGAGTAACCTTGCTAGAGGATTTTAAACTCAAACTAATGAGCCTCTCGGTTTAAGGGATTTACAAATAAGACCTGTTAAAGTCTACCTGGTTAAGGAATTTCAATTTGCTGTAAATGTTAGGAAACAGCAAGCTAATGATCTAATCTTAGCACTTCCTTGCTTGCTAGTATAGATCATTTTCAGCTTATTTTTGCTTCTCGTATGCAAACTCTCCAATCTGGTTCGGCACACTCTTCTTCTCAAAACTACCAACACAAAAACCCTTCTCAAACTAGACCTAAATACACTTTTCAAATAGGTCAATTACATAACCCTAGCTACATTCAAAATACATTGAATTTACATCAAGTGCAGCAAAATAATCCACCAAAATACATTACAGCTCATTACAATAAATTTATAGACAATTTACACTTGTAGTGTCATAATTGCGACCCTTGCAATTCTCGACCACATTAGGATCTTCACATTGGTGAATCAAATCCCCAAGCCTAATCGGAGACCCAACACTTGCTCAATCCCCAAAAAACTGCACTTTTTCCACACTCTCCATGTCCTGAACATGCTTCCTATCCTAAGTTAAGGGCAGGTGCCCCTATCCCTGCCCTATTTCAAGGCCCCTTCATTCAAACAATGCATTGAAATTTGTGATTAAAGTGGGAAAACCTCCCCTATTTTGGCCTATGAGGAAAAATCAGTCCAATAACCCTAATTGACGAATATACATGTCACATTTTCCCTCTCATTTGCAGAGGATGAAATTTGCATAAGTTGGCATAAGTTCGAGCGTTCAAGAACATTCAAGTGTTCAAGTATTCCTTCCAAGCATTAAGCATCTCAAGTCTCCTTTCGAGGCTAGGTGTTGCATTCAAGTCAAGGATTCAATCATTGAAGAAGAGATCTCTTTTATCATTCAATTCCACACAAGCAATTCTATCCACATACCTATTACATTCTCCCTTGAGGTGATTTACATTTCAGTCTTTCATTTACATTTACCTGCAAGTACTTTCTTTCATCATTTGGTTAATTCGAAAACTGGGGTTTGACCTGAAGGCAAAGCCCCAATTCCAACCCCTTTTCCTCATTTTTCTGTGTGTAGGTTGCAAGTATGCGACTATTCTTGCAGATCTGGACTCCATTTACAGAGGTGGAAAAACCCTTTTCATTTTGTGAATTTTTCGAAAGACCGTGTGCACTTTCAACACGGTCCCGATGACTTTTTCTCAAATTCATAGGGCACCTTCATCTCAACATATTATAGACAAATCCAGGGGCACAACTTCATCCCACGCTCCTATTTCAAGTTATAATTCGTTCTTTGCTAGTTTTACACTTAGTCTTGGAACACTTAACACAAACAATCTTTCCATTCTAAAAGAGGGGTTAGCTTGTCATTTTCACACCATTATCAATTCATTTGGTATTCAATCTCTTTCCTAAGAGATTGGATCTAGTGAATTTTCCCCCCTCTTTTAAATGTGATGTGCGTGAGGTGATTGAAGGGAAATCCTAAGTGAAATTTTCATCTCTCCTTGGAGGGAAGAAAAGCTTTCCTCTAGATCTCCCCATCATCCACCTTTTTCCACATCATAACACCGTTGAATGATCACCGCAAACCATGACACATCAATTTGATAATCAATCAAACCCTTGTCACATTCTACTAAGTACTTTGTTGTTTCCCAATAAATATAATCCTTGTACGCACTCAAACAACTTATCATTTCACACAGATTCTAACACATCATCGCTAAGTTATGAATATGATAAGATCCACCGCCAAACCATAAATCATTATCGGTCAAAGATCTGTCACTGGTATACATTATTCTTCACAAATTTTATGACAGTCAATCATAACTCACTCAATATGATAAATTTGTTGATGCAGATCCAATCAAAGACTCATGCCAATATCACAAACATAAGTTCCAAACTGCAACACCTAACTCCTCACCAATCATCCATACTAGTCTCCTTATCATTGCACTATTCTTGCTAACTTGTTAACCTTGTTGTCAACTAGTTCCACTACCGGTTAGGCTTTACTGGTAGGTCTAGATGAATTAGATGAATAAACCAACATGGTTTCCATCAATGACAACACAAACAAAGTCATCAAACAACTTAACATAATCATCAAGCCAACAATCTCTGCCATGACATCATATACTTAAATATATCAACTATACCAGTCATCTTTTTATCTCATCATCATCTCCATCAGTTATGCCAATAATATGCCAATAGCCATGAGGAATGAGATTCCATACATGTCCTATCAACAAGGAAGGACAAGTGTCCCCAAGAGGGACAAATGTCAAGAAGGGGCATGACATGTGTCCTCAAGGACACGTGTTCATTTTGGGAGAAGCCCACCCAAAATTGGTTTCAATTTCCTAATATTTAGAAAATTAGGAATATGCACACACATGTGTGAAGGGGGGAGATTGGAAAGGATAGGGTTAGTTAGGTGGATAGGGTTGATTAGAACCCAAAGGTTAGGTTAGAAGAGGGGTTAAAGTTAGGAGACATGTGAATCAAATGTAATACTTGAATTAATTAAAAGGAGGGGAGGAAAAGGGAGATTAATTAATTAAGATATTTAATCAATTAATTGGAGATGGCCATATTAATCTGATTAATTTAGCTAGACAAGATAGGATGCTACATATAATTAAATAATATGGATTATTTTATTAATGTGAGAAATTAAGGGAATTAAGTTTGATGAAATTGATTAGTCAAATTTAAGTGTCTACAATCCTAACTAATAATGAAAATGATGGTGGAAATAAACATGAGCATATTGTGTCTGAGTCACCTCCATCCCTATTCCAAAAACCTACAATGACTAATATTTATGCTTATACCAATGATGCTAGAAACACTCATGGAAAACCCCATGCTCGTACATTCCATGGTCAAAGGAATACCAATGCTTATACTCAATAGCAAGAGAATACCCAAGATCATGATAATACCTACACAAGAAGACCACATGTTAGATTTGGTGGCAACTAAAGATCATGCTTACAATACCAATTATGCCTATGGTCGTGACACATACAATCTCCCTAGGCGTAATGCTCCTTATCATTTAATACCATACCAGGTGGCTCATACAACAACTATGTTCCTCCCCATATGAGCATATATATGACCAATATCACCTTTACATGCATTGTGTTCCTCCTCCTCCTCCTAGTAGCTCAGGAATGGGAATACATCAAAGAGAAAAAGTACCACCCAGCAGTGATTTGCAACAACATATTAAGGAATTGCAACAACAAACAGCAAGTGTAGACACATAAAATTTGTCATCCTAATCACAAATGGATCCATTTAATTTTCATGCAATATTCCATCTATTATTGTTTATCATCAATATTATCCACTATTAATATTATCATTAATATTATTATTCTATTTATCATTTAATAATATTAATATTTTATCATGTATTTATCATCTATCATCTATATATTTAATAATAATCATAATATTTATCCATTTTCACAAATATAAGCATAAGTCACTCATTTATGCTTTCTCCTTTACCCATTTGCATCCACCTCACACATGTGGGATCAAACTCTCAAAGTCTATTTTTTATCCCGCATTCATATAAAAAGTAGAGTCCCTCTACCATTTTGGCATCCAGGACTTTGCATTCAAATCAGTTACCTTAGCATTTTGAGCATCCATTTGCTATCTTGCATTTGTTATTTGCATATTTTGATATCCCTATTGCATTCTTGCATCTTACTTTTCTTAAAACCCTCATCATTCATAGCTTCTTGCGCTTAGTGTTGAAAGAAATTTGAGAGAATAAATCTTGATTGCAAGATCTTGAAGATAGAGGTGCAATGGAGTGAGACTTCATTTGAAATGCATGTGTGCATGTTTTGATTGTTTTCAGCTTTGCATGTGTGCTTCATTTGCAAGTACTCTATTGAGGATGTTGAAATAAATTTGTATCTTGTCCCATAAAATTTTAGATATATTTTTTTTCCTTCATCCACAGTAAGTATGCAAACACAAACAAAGCACTACACAACTCATGACATATGTCCTTATCCACATGATAGAAGCATACCAATGCCTCGTTTTAATCCTCATTTTGTGATACCAAAGTTTGACAAGTATAGAGGAAAAGGAGAACCCAAGGCACACATTAGAGAATTTGTTATAGCTTGCATAGAGGTGGAAAAATAAGATTCCTACTTAATGAGATTATTTCCACAAAGTTTAGGGGAACAAGCCATGGAATGGTTTTGACAACTTCCACCTTGGATCAAGTCATGTGGTGAATTGGTAGAGGCCTTTATACAATATTTTTCATACAACATTGAAACTGAGGTATCAGTGACCACTTTATGCAACACAAAGTAGAAAAATGAAGAGTCTTTTGCATCATTTTTACAACAATGGAGATAACAGACATCAAGTTTCCACAATCCATTAGAGATAATCTAGAGTGCTTCTAGATTAGATTTATATTATTTTTTTGCATCAACGTTTCGGATCACACTCTGTGATCCATCATCATGATGAAAAGAGAGCATGCATAATGAGAAGATGACCAAGAAGAAGACCAAGGAAGCTAAAAAGGAGGGAGGAGGCACAAGGATCGAGGGAGGCTGATAGGACCACAAAAAAGAAAAATAAACGGACCAAAAATAAATAAATAAATAAACGAAGAAAAAAAAACCCCACCAACCAACAAGAAGCAAAGAATATATAAATATATATAAAGACAAGGACAACAATATGAAACAAAAATAAAAAAAAATAAAAGGCCTCCAACAACTAACAAAGAGCAAGGCAAAAAAATAAAAGAGAGAACAACAATCCATCACAAAGGAAACAAATAAAAATATTAAAATATATATATATATATATGTGTGTGTGTGTGTGTGTGTGTGTGTGTGTGTGTGTGTGTACATAGCGCAAGGTAAGTGTGTGTCTTGATTTATGTAATAGCATGCATATTTCTTATTATCTTTGTGTTTGCATGTAGATGTTCTTTACTTATTTTTAACTCGTTTTATATTTTATTTGTTTTAAGTTGTATTTTTGTTGTTTTATTTGTCATACAAATAAAACAACAAAAATACAACTTAAAACAAATAAAATATAAAACGAGTTAAAAATAAGTAAATCAAGACACACACTTACCTTGCGCTATATGTGTGTGTGTGTGTGTGTGTGTGTGTGTGTACGTATAAAAAATGTATGTATGAATACATACATATATATGCAATATGTATACACATATATATGTATATATACATATATACATATGTATATGTGTATGTATATGTGTATATATATGTGTGTGTATGTGTATATATTTATATATGTATATGTATATATGTATATATGTAGATGTATATATATATGTGTGTGTATATATTTATATATATTTGTATATATATATATATATATATATACATATGTGTGTGTGTATACATATATAATACATATGTATACACACACACACACACACATGTGTGTGTACATATATGTGTATATACATATGTATATACACACACACATATATATATAGATATAGATATATATACATATACATATGTATATATGTGTGTATATATATAGACACATATAACATATGTATACATACATATGTATATACATATATATATAGATATAGATATAGATATAAATATATATGCATATGTATATATGTGTATATACATATGTACACACACACACACACACACACACATATATATATATATATATGTTCTGAAGATGAGACTGATTCCCCTAGTGGGCTCTTCCACTGGCAAATGGAAGACTACAAGCTGTTGTATGGGTGCAACATGTTGGAGGTTGACATGGGTAGATCGCTGATAAGGGGGCACAACTTAGGATTGTAGTATCATAAGATTATTTTAATGAAAGATCTAGGGTGGTACATATATATGTTTGCATGAAACGAGTATTTTTGTTGATGGAGAAAGTACAATGGCTAGCACAAATGTCTCCCCTCCTGGGTCCTTTATTTTCTTCTCTTCCTTGTGGCTTCCTTTTGGTTTGTCGTCCTTTATGCCTCCTTTGGTCTTATATATATATATATATATATATCTTATGGTTTTTCTATATATATATATATATATATCTTATGGTTTTTCTATATATATATATATATATATATATATATATATATATATATATATATATATATATATATATATATATATATATATATATATATATATATATAAAGTAATTTTATTTTCTTTTAAGCTTTTATTTATTTTTCCTCTCTTTCTCTTTTTCATTTGGTAGTTTATTTTTGTGTAATTTCCTTTGTTTGTCCTTTCCCTCCTTGATTGTGCGTGCCTTGTGTTTTTTATCTTTGTTATTAATCGGCTTGGTTTATATGTGCAACACACACACACACACACACACACACACACACACACACACACTATATATATATATATATATATATATATATAAAAACCAAGACAATTAATAACAAAGAGAAAAAACACAAGGCACGCACAATCAAGGAGGGAAAGGACAAACAACGGAAATTAAAGCAAATCTATAAAGGAAATTACACAAAAATAAACTACCAAATGAAAAAGAGAAAGAGAGGAAAAATAAATAAAAGCTTAAAAGAAAATAAAATTACTTTATATATATATATATAGAAAAACCATAAGATATATATATATATATATATATATATATATATATATATATATATATATATATATATAAAAGACCAAAGGAGACACAAAGGACGACAAACCAAAAGGAAGCCACAAGGAAGAGAAGAAAATAAAGGACCTAGGAGGGGAGACAACAATCAAACAAAGAGGAACCAAAATAAAGAGCAACCTAACGGGGGGAAGTCAAGAATGAAAAAGGTGGCAAGAACGAAGGTTACATAGGAGAGGGATCCAGGCAGGACTAAGATCCCATCCCTCATCACGGTTAAGGTTGGAAGCATGGCTATAGATCTCAATGGCTTCCTTGAGCTTGTGCTTGAAAAAGTTGTCTTCCTTACACAAGATTTGGGCGTTTTCCAAACAAATATGGTGCTTGGTGGAAGAGGCATGCTCCGCTAAAGCTAACTTGGAAATACACTCCAACCTAATGTCAGCGTTGTGATCTTTGATTCTGGTGGCGAAAGAGAAGCCCGTTTCACCAATGAAAGGGGTTCCACACGAAAACAATATCTTGTAGACCCCAGAGTCTAGAAAGATATCTCTATGGTCTTTCAAGGTTGGCATCCGATCCCTCATGATAGACACGGGCTTGAAAGCACAACGATAACCTCTTTTTAAGAGGATCTTTGAGATTTTATGAGAAATTCCCTCAATAAATGGAAGAGCGATAAAGGGGAAGGAAGGAGACAAGGTAGAATCAGGCTTGGGAGCAAAACTAGATCTGGCTTGAGCAATGGCTTTGGAAATTTTCCTGCCACTAAACCCATTGAATAAGAACACACAATGAAGATGGGCCAACTCCAACTCCAAGTTATCCCCATCACAAATGTGAAAGGCTCTGATGGAAAGGGACTTAAGAATGCTCACTTTTTGAGCCGGATGATGATAGGAGGAAGAATGTAGGTAGAGATCAGTGTGGTTGGCCTTGCGAAAAACTCGTCGAGCTAATAAGGAGGATGTCTAAGAAGGAGTTTTGGTTGCCCTGCTCAAGCTCCCTAGTGAAAGAGATGCTAGGAACTAAGCTATTGAGGTGGGTGTGAAACTCTTCCAAGTTATCTAGCCCATGAGGCCAACACACATTAGTATCGTCCACATATCTTTTTCACCATATAGGTTTAAGTGGAAAGGAGAACATGGCCACTTCCTCAAACCACTCCATGAAAAGATTAGCAATGACATGAGAGAGAGGAGATCCCATGGCTACACCATCCACCTGCTCATAGATGGTACCTTGGAAGAGAAAAAAAAGGTTGATCTAAGGCAAAATTCAACTAAAGAGGCAATTTCATTATTAGACTTGCTTTTCACGATCTCAATGACATCAGCAATGGGGACCCTGGTGAACTGAGAGACCACATCAAAGCTAACTAACAGGTCATTTCTCTCAAGCCAAATGTCCTTAATTAAATCAACAAGGTGGGAGGAGTCTTTGACAAAGGAGAAAGAATGGCCAACAAAGGAGGAGATAATTTTGGCAAGGTGGGAAACTAGCTTATAAATGGGGGAAACCATAGTATCGACAATGGGTCTAAGAGGAACCCCGTCCTTGTGAATTTTGGGAACCCCATAGATGCGAGGGGTGACTTCCTTGGATGGGAGAAGCCGCTTCTTGGTGTCATTATTAAAAGAAGATCTAGCCACTAAGGATTGTGGTTGAGGATTTTGTAGCTACTCGAATCCGATAAAAGCTCCCTCATTTTGTTGATGTAGTCACTTTTGTTCATGATGACCGTGGCATTCCCCTTATCTGCCTTAGTAATGAAAAGGTCATTATTACACGTCAACAACTTGAAGGCTCTAAATTCCGCATTTGGAATATTGCGTTTAAAAGGTTTGGCCCGCCGTAAAGCTACGACACAATCCTGTCTGACTTCCTGTGCAATATCCTTTGGAAGAGCTTGAATGGAGCTTTCAACTTCCACGAGGAAGTCGACATATGGAATGGAGCGAGGAGAAAACGCAAAACCCACTCCCCTCTTAAGAAAGTTGAAAGCATGGGGGTCAAAAATGGCATTAGATAAGTTAACCACTAGCTTGTGCTCCCAATCAGAGAAAGAAAGAGAGAGGCCAGAAAGATGACTAGGACTATGGAGAAGAGAACAAGAACGGGAAGAGGGTGGGGGGATCAAGGAGGACGGTTGGGGGACGGAGTCAAGAACTGTCAACCTCCTACAGGAGGGAGTAGCCCGATGGTTGGAGAGGGTCGTGCCAACAGTTCTATCAACGGAAGTCCCATTGAGAGGGTTGGATATGGTACGCGTGGCAGAAGGGGGTTGGAGGAGGAAGAACTCACAACAGACAAAGAAGACACGTAGCCAGGATGGGTTGAGGGAGGGGCTCGAGGTAGGCCAGGCCAAGGGTTGAGGGAGGCCTGTAGATGTTCCTTATTTATTTTTAATTTGTTTTATATTTTATTTCTTTTAAGTTATATGTTTTTTTTTTGTTTTTATTTGTTATGCATATATGTACATATATATATGTATGTATACATATATACATATGTATATATGTATGTATATATATATATATATATATATATATATATATATATATATATATATATATATATATATATATATATATATATATATTAATATTTTTATTTGTGATGGATTATTGTTCTTTCTATTATTTTTTTTCCTTGCTCTTTGTTAGTTGTTGGATGCCTTTTATTTATTTTTGTTTTTGTTTCATATTGTTTTGTCTTTGTCTTTATATATATATATATATATATATATATATATATATATATATATATATCCTTGCTTCTTGTTGGTTGGTGGGTTTTTTTTTCTTAGTTTTTTTTTTTTTTTTTTTTTTTGGTTTGTTTATTTTCTTTTTGTGGTCCTATCAACCTCCCTCGATCCTTGTGCCTCCTCCCTCCTTTTTAGCTTCCTTGATCTACTTCTTGGTCATCTTCTCATTCAACACGCTCTCTTTTCATCCTGATGATGGCCCACTGAGTGTAATTTGAAACGTTGATGCAAAAAAATCATACACAATCTAATCCCGAAGCACTCTAGATTATAACAATGGAGATGTTTGGCTAGTCATTTCCCTTATCAAATTCAACAAAAGAAAATGGTTGAGATGTTTGTTCAAAATGTGAACAAATAAAATGGATATGAACTTCGAATGGCATGTTTATCTACCTTCAAAGAAGTTATTAAAAAGGGTCTATCAATTGAAAAGGTCCACATCGAGCAAGGCACCATCAAGATATTTAAAGAGAACAAAGATGATCCCAATGGAAAAGAAAAACCCAAATTTTGGAGCAAGAACAAGAATACCATTAATGATGGGGTTGTGGATGATAATATGGTTAATCCAAAGATAACTTTTCTCGGTAATAGTTTGTCCAACAATCAAGTGAATACACAAAGAGCACCAAGACCTCCAAGGAAGTACACACCTTTGGGAGAACCAATTGAATGTGCATTGAAGAACTTGGTTGCCAATAAGCTCATTACATTACCAGATAATCAGCCATTTGAACCAAGGGTAAATCCCTCATGGTTGAATGACAATGAATTTTGTGAATATTACAAGAGCAAGAGCCATAAGATTAGTAATTCTCATAAATGGAAGAATCTCATTCAAGATATTATTGACAATGATGCAATATAATTTGATGGTCATACTTCCAATGAAGAGAATGTGATGTTCAAGGAACCATTCCCAAAACATGATAAGGAAAAATCCCCTAAGACAAAAAATAATGCCAATTATACTAATGCGGCCAATGAGTACACTGTCAACAATATTTCTGAAATGGACAACCATGTGTCTACCATAATCATAAAAGACAAAGCCCCCAAATGCAATGTCACTACTCAAAGGAGTAAAGTTACTTTACAAGGTGTTACATCCAAAACAACTTACTCATCTTCTAATAATCAATATGACCTTATAGGCCAATTGGGAAAGACATCTGTTCTTATTTCAATCCTTGCTTTTGCACATTTCACCTCACACAAAGCTATTTTGGAAAAAATCTTGCAAGAGACATTTGTTCCTACCGATATAAATGTAGATCAGTTTCAAGCCATGGTGGGACATCTTTCTACCCCCCATTTCCTTACTTTCACTAAAGCAGATGACACATCTCCACAATACACCACTTCACACTAAAGCTTTTCTCCATAAACACCACATAAAACAAGTCTTAATAGATGATAGAACAGACCTCAATATTTGTTCATTGAAAGCTATCTTACAATTGGGATTCTTTGAAAACATTGTGTATTCTAGAAAGAAAATAAACATAAAGGCATGTGATGATGAATTATGCTCCTCACAAGGTACAATCACTCTACCTCTAAGAGTTGGGCCAGTAACAAAGGATGTGGTTTACTAAGTCCTTGATCTTGATTTCACATATAATATACTTTTGAGATGAAATTGGATACATGCAATGAGAGCATTGTCTTCTACTTACCATCAATACATCAAGTTCCCACATAATGGAACCGAAGTCACAGTTAAAGGAGACCAAAATCCATATATGTATTGCAACAATCTTCAACCAAGACCTGAAACAATATTCCCAATAAATCAAGAAGCTACTCCATCTTCGACATACATTGATCCAGCATATTTTGAAGCTTCCACTTCAAAGCAATAAGATCTTAAAGGAAAAGGATAAAGGTATGGGTGAATACAAATTTAATCAAACCATGTCTATACGGTAATTGATGGACTCTCCCAAAACTTATGGTATACCAAATCCTTCAAAGTAAGTATCAACAATCATTATAAAATGGGATCCCATCACTTTTAAAAGATGAGGTGAAATGGAAGAATAAGATATCTACAAAATGCTTTTCAAAGAACCAAAAGAACAACCTAATCAAGACCACATCACAATACTAGTTGAAAACTATGGAAAAGGTTCCAAGTTTCTACAAAAGATGAGATATGATGGAAAAGGTCCTCTTGGGATACAAAGAAAGGTATTGTGCAACCATTACAACCTGAGCTAGTACCAAAGAAACAATGGACAAAAGGACTTGGTTTTGCACCTTCAAGATTACTTATGTTACTTCAACCAATGAACAAGAAGAAGAAAGATTCTATTCTACGGATTCAAATGAATGGGAATGGGGTTAAAACAAATCATCTAGTGATTATGAACTTGCAAAAACTTTCAGAGAACCTGGTGAACCCACTAAAGAAGAAAAATTGAAACAACTATTTAAATTTGGTCAAACAAAATCATCAAATTCTAGATCCCGAGATATGAAAGATAGTGGTGAAGTGTTGATAAAGACTTTTTGGGATCCCAAACCCTCTACATCTCAAGGCTCTAGGTGAAAACCATGAAAAGTGATAATCCTTGTTACTGAGTGTCCTTCTAGTGATTTTGATTTAGATTCTTTCACGATCGAGATTGATGGGGAGAGTACCAGTGATGACCCTGATGACTTTATTGACATGCTCAAAGATTGTGTCTTTACCCTTACACCTACCGATTTCGAACATATCGATGGCCTTCGCCTCATTCACCCTCAACTCATTGATTGGGACCAACAAGGACCTCCATAACTTGATACATTTGAAAATGACAAGGCCTTCATTGATAACCTTGGCATAAGAGATGATCTCCCTCTTAGGGACCATAAAGCAGGATGCACCATTGAACTCAATAGCATGGCGTACTTTGGAGAGGTTGCCAAATTTTCTAGTCTCAAAAATATTAAAATAAAAATAAATAATGGGTCTTTTAGTGAAAACTACACTATGACTCTTTCTGACCCCAAAAAGGTAAAAAGAAAGAACGCATCCGATGGTAAAAACCTCTCTGAGATGCCAGAGGATGGAAGGTTTGTCACCCTCCCCATGACATCATATCAGGAGAAGTCATCTATATTGATTGAAGAGACCATTGAAACAAACATTGGGACATAAAATGTACCTCATAATATCTTTCTTTCACACATTGATTGAAATTAATTAGCCAAAGTTCACAAAGAGAGATAAATTTTGCATGGTCATACACAGATATGTTTGGACTTTATCTTGATTTAGTTATGTATCACTTGACAGTTACTCCAGGTTGCAAACCAGTAAAACAAAAATTGTGTAAGATGCATCCGCAAGTGGTGTTACTAGTGAAGGTTGAACTTGAAAAGTTATTGGATGTTGGCTTCATTAGACAAATTAACAATCCCAAATGGATATCTAATCTTGTACCTATCAGCAAACCAGTTGTCAACATAAGGATATGCACTAATTTCAGAGAAATAAACAAGGCTTGTCCCAAGGATGACTTCCCATTACCAAACATCAATTTGATTGTCAATCTCACAACAAGCCACACAATGTTATCACTTATAGATGGATTCTCTAGTTACAATCAGATTAAGATAGCACCTAAAGATCAACACAAGATAATATTCGCATATCCATGGGGTACCTTTTTGTTGGAACCACGTGCTCTTTTGATTAAAGAACTTTGGTGCCACATATCAAAGAGCCATGACAACAAGATTTTATGACATCATGCATACTACCATGGAAGATTATGTTGATGATCTCTTGGCAAAATCAATTACAAGGGAAGAACATTTGATGTCTTAGCAATTATTTTTTATCACTTGGAGAAGTACAAAGTTAGACTAAATCTCAAGAAATGTGTCTTTGGAATTACCTCTAGGAAGCTCCTAGGATACATCATTTCACAACGAAGTATTGAGGTAGATCCAACAAAATTCAAAGCAATTTTAGAGAGGCCTCCTCCTAAGAATATCAGTCAACTCAAATCATTGCAAGGAAAGTTGTAGTTAATTTGCAAGTTCATAGCACAACTCATAGATAAGTGTCATCCATTTCAACATTTGCTTCATGAGAACATCAAGTTTAAGTGGGACTATCTCTTGAATCCGCCACTGCTTATGCCACCAATTCAAGGAAATCCATTATTACTCTACATATCAGGAAAAATGATAGCACTGGAGGCACTTTTGGCACAACAAGATCATGAAGGAAAAGAATGAGCCATCTAATACATCAATTGCACATTGGTTGGATATGAGCTTAATTATCCTCCAATTGAGTGAGCATGTCTTGTCATCATTTTTGCTTCACAGAAGTTACGTCGTTACATGCTAACTCACAAAATAAAGCTCATGGCAAGAATTTATCCACTGAAGTATCTACTCAACAAAGCAACTCTCATAGGTGGGCTAGATAAGTGGATCATGATGTTAAATGAATTAAACATTGAGTATGTTGGCAAAAAATCTATCAAAGGACAAGTCATTGCAGACCAACTCATAGATTCACCAATGATCAACAATTCTCCTATTGTCTCTGAATTTTTGGATGAGTCCATCTTCACAGTGGCAAAAGCAAGATTATGGTATTTATATTTTGATGGCTCATTTACTCAGCATGGAATAGGATCCAACATACTCTTCATCGCACCTCAAGGAGATTCTATTCCTAAATCATATCGATTATCCTTCCCTTGCACAAAAAATGTTGTAGAATATCAGGTATTGACAACAGGTCTACGAATTGCAGTTCCATGGAAGATCTAAGGACTTCATGTTTTGCGGGACTCTCAAATTGTGATTCATCAAAAAAAAAAATGAAAAACTAATGCCCTACAAGAAAATGGTGGATGACTTCAATAAATATTTCACAGAGATAGTCTTTGAAAAAATACTAAGAGAGAACAAATGAGTTAGAAATGCTATGGCTATTGTTGGTGTAATTAATTATTCATGTTGGATATTATTACACCTTACTTAAGTTTACTTAGGATAATGCATTTCATAGTAGTTTTGGTATGAGACACTTGAGTGTTTGTGCCACATTGAGATAGTGTGTGTAGGAGAATTTCCACCTTTTATGGTGTTGATCTTGTTACTACTCTATCATATCCACTTATTGTGGAGTGATAATTCCACCTTCGATGGGTGATCCACCTCATGTGGAATATTTCATTGTTTCTCCTACCTATTACACCTATTTCCTACCTACCCTTGTTTCTTATTGAGCCACATGTCATGTTTGTGTGCTCATATATCCATATAGCCTTGCTTATATATGCAGGTTCATATTTTATTGTATGGAACTATTGAACAACTATTTTTATTTATTGATGAGAATACAATTTATTCTTGTCCTATATTTTGTCTCTTTATTTTGTACATTTCATTGAGCTCTTGATCTTGGCAAAAATTCACATGGTATTAGAGCCAATAGAGCGTCATTGATTCATCCTTGGGAGGCATTATTGCGATGTCAAGAGGCAGATCTGAAGAGCAATATCTTTTCGAGGCATCCTAGACTAGATCCAACCTCGCCATTGTGTCCAGGTAGCCATTTCCATGAATTTTGAGTATAAATTCGGCCTATTTGGTGAAAGTCAAATTTTGGGCTGGGAGGAAAATTTTTGCCCAATTTGGGCAATACAATACGGATTTCCAAAAAAAAATTTAAGAAAACTTTATTTTCTTCAAAAAAATAAAAAAAAATATATATATATATATATATGTATTTTGTGGGGGGTAATTACCCCCACCCCCTTTGTCGTACTCGCGTCTGCAATGTTTTGCAGGGGCCATTGTACTTCCTACTGCTACCATGTACCTCTTGTCCAACGACCTCTCAGACTTCTTCCTGACTCCTGACATTGATCACTACCACCGGCTGTACATCCATCGATTGCCCCCGCGCTAACCTCCCACCATCGAAAGTCCTTTGCTAGTGACGGTAACTGTTGCTCCCTCCGGTCACTCTTCCCACACTGACTACACTTCGGGCCCCTATCCGCCAGCGACAGACGACCTCCAACACTGAACCCTCGCCGTCAATCCCATTGGTCCGCGTGCTGCTGTGACATCCGTTGGCCTGTCTTTGCCTGCTGACACCTTCCCATCGACCTCCTTCCCACCAGCCCGGGCTCAACGCCACCCGCTCCCAACTCCACGTCAACGCCTAGCGGGTGCCATCACAGACACCATGTGGAACCCTGATACTAGAACACATGGTGCCCTAACTTGCCAACTCGCCACTCAGTCAGTTGGACATGCAGACCTGACATCATCTGTCGTACGCTACGTGTCACTCCGTGATTGATCCACATCAGTAGTCTGTAAAGTACGAATGCCTAGTCAGCAGGGGAGGTGAAGTTTTTGCGATGGTCATACGACCGTCAAATTTAACATCATGAATCAATGATGTCATCATTTTTTGAAAAATTGGCAAGCCTCCTCCATTGAGCTTTTCGATTTTGCAGTCCAACTTTGGAAGGCCATATCTTGCCCATTTTTGCTCCTTTTTTGGTGTAATTTTTTTTTTAAATGGGCTATAATTTCATGTACTTTCTCGTGGTGGAATTATTTTCTTATTTTTATGAACATATTTTTCCTAAATCTCATTTTTTGGTGACTGTACCTATCCAATCCTTGTTTCTACAAATTTCGGGACTCCGTTTGGGCTCATATGAACTCCTTTTCAGGTGCCATTTTTTTTGAAAGTGCATAATTTTTAATCTACTCTCATAATATGCTATCAGTATGCAAAATTTTGGGTATAAATTGTACTTTCACCATATGGTATTTTTTGGCCAATTTGGCATTTGTATTGCATAGATCTACCTTGCTAATCTTTTGCATTGTAGTTCTTAGCCTATTGGGGCAGTTGTAAAACAAAATCAGAATTCCACCTTGCCATTGGTTGCAAGTGGCCTATTGTAAACACACTACATAAAAAGTGCCACAATCATCATTTTTTTTTTTGGGGGGGGGGTGTCTCTTGTGCTTTTGTGCTCTTGTGTTCTTTCCATTTTTTTGTTATGGGTTCTCCTAAGTTTCCTCTCTTAACTCCTCATCATTATTCTACTTGGAAAATTGATACATCGAGTAAACTTATGGAAAAAGGACTAACTCATTATATTGATGGAACTATTGTTGCTCCCGCTGATCCTAAGGCTGATCATGTTGGTCACTTGGATTGGCTCACTAAAAATATCATGGCAATTGGTACCTTAAGAAAGTATGTATCAAAGGATCTCATTTTTTATATTGAGAAATCTACTCTAATCAAGGATGCTTGGAAAAAGTTCCAAGACTTGTATGGTCAAGTTGATGGATTAGGGGATATCAGATTGAAAGTGATCTCAACATGTTAGATCCCAAGAACTTTCATACTATACAATATTATGTCACTAGGAAAAAGAGTTGAGGGCACAACTCAAGGATTGTGGCATTGATAAGAAGGATACTCAATTGATCTTCAATTTGATGGACAAACTTCCACAAGAATATGCAGCATTTGTTTCTAGTTTCCAAACCCATAAGATGACAATAGGTTCAAGCTACACAATGCCTACATTTGATGCTTTCGTCAAACTGTTGATGATGGAACAAACTAAGATGATAAGAATGGGCATTCTTAAGACTTCTAAGTCTCAAGCATTAGTGGAAAATCAAGGGAACAAAGGAAATCAAGGAAAAGACAACTCAAACAAGAAGAAATGGCAATCAAAGCCTAAGGACAAAACACCACCTTCTCCACAACAAGGAGATTCATCCTCTTCCAAGAGGGACAATTCACCAAAGAGGGAGAGACCTTCTTGTGCCTATTGTAAAAAGGTTGGTCATGAGGAGCGTCATTGATATTCTAAGAAGATTGATGAGCTCTCACATATCCTTAAAAATCATAACATTGATTTGCCTAATGTCTACAAGAAGGATGATTCATCGACTTCCACTTCCTCACAATCAAAAGGGAAAGGGAAACCATTCATGGCTTCTACAAGTGGGAAGACTCACTCTTTTGGGACAAGAAAAAGAAAAGCTCTTTGTGCTCCTACAAGTCATGATTCAAAGAGATGGCTTCTAGATTCAGGGGCTTCTCATCATATGGAATCTTCACAGTCTATGTTCTCTTCATTTGAGCCTTGCACCATGCCACAGATTTTAATGGGAAATCATACGTACATGGATTTGGTTTGGAAATGAACTATTGCCATTGGGGATAACTCCTTCAATGATGTGTTGTGTGTACCCCATTTGACAAACAATCTCCTTTCTATCTATCAAATCACAAATGGCGCAACTAAGAGAATTGTGGAGTTCACACCTAAGTCGGTTTTCATTAGAGACTTGGAGACTAGAGCTATCATTGCGACTGGGGTGGTTGATCATGCATCTCAGTTATACTCCTTTTCAGATTTTGTTGATGATGATGATTTCACATATGATGATTCTTCACATAATGATTCTTCACATGATGATTTAGATTTTGAGGAGAACTTTGGGTACTTGAACTTGGGGATTCTCACATGTGACCTCATTCATGAGCCTTGTGTTTCATCTCCTCCTATTGGTATCACATCACCTATAGAACCTAATGATGCAGATAGTACGACAGTTTTGCCTTCATGTGATTCAGTGCAACAAGATATTTCATGTCTTCCAACTTCAATTTCATGGGATGGGTACTTGACAGACATTGCAGGTTTGTTTGTGGAATCCTACATTGCAGATTTGGGAGACATCATTGATGATATTCATCTTCTCTTTGATGAAGATGGTCCTTCTTTGATTGTTGTGAGGGAACACTTTGACCCTCTTGTTCATTCTCTACATGATCATTCTTTTGAGGTTGACATGATTGTGGATTCTTATGTACAATAGTTGGAGGAGGCCTCTTTATGTTTTGAAGAGACATGTGAGTCTTTGGACATTGTTCTACATCCATCTCCACTAGATCTTGGAGTGCCTTTTTCAGCAGTGTGGAGCAGTTTACCACCTTTGGAAGGGGTATCTTTCAGCATCGACATGGGGACACTTGAGTAGTTTTCAGAGACTTCATTCATCATGAGTTTTTTTCATACCTCTTCCCTTCATGATTGGGGAGACTTCATGGATACACCTTTGGTTTTGTTTCTTCCTAAGGGGAGGAATGTTGTTCAGCGTTTGTGGAGCAGTTTCTTCATACATCATTGAGCTTCTATCATAGGTACAAATTCTACATTGAGGGGGGGATACCTAGATTCTCTTCTTCTCTCATATGGGGGGGGGGACTTTTTCCTCACATGGGGTTTTTTTCCTTACATTCTTTTATGAGAGTTCTCTTGTATATCTTTCATCTCTCTTTTGGGGGAGGATTTTTTCCCATTGGGTTTTTCTCTCTTTCCCCGTTTTGTGAGATATTTAATTGCATTGGTTTGCTTTGCATTTGCATTTGTACATGGGTACCTAACATGGCCTTATAGCCGAGACCCATCTTGCATTGCTTAGTTGCATTGTAGACTTAAGTGCATCTCCCTAAGTTGCACTTAAGGGGGGGTGTTGGTGTAATTAATTATTCACATTGGATATTATTACACCTTACTTAAGTTTACTTAGGATAATGCATTTCATAGTAGTTTGGGTATGAGACACTTGGGTGTTTGTGTCACATTGGGATAGTGTGTGTAGGAGAATTTCCACCTTTTATGGTGTTGATCTTGTAACTACTCCATCATATCCACTTATTGTGGAGTGATAATTCCACCTTCGGTGGGTGATCGACCTCATGTAGAATATTTTATTTTTTCTCCTACCCACTACACCTATATCTTACCTACCCTTATTTCTTATTGAGCCACATGTCATGTTTGTGTGCTCACATATCCATATAGCCTTGCCTATATATGCAGACTCATATTTCATTGTATGGAACTACTGAAAAACTATTTTTATCTATTGATGAGAATACAGTTTATTCTTGTCCTATATTTTGCCTCTCTATTTTGTACATTTCATTGAGCTCTTGATCTTGGCAAAATCTCACAACTATCATTGCCTCCTTGATCGACATGCCATATAATGAGACTTATTGTGAGTTCTTGGTGGATAACCTTTTGGTCCCTGCATATGAAATCACTCCATAAAAAATAATTTGTGTTATTGGTCTCGATTCCCCTTGGTATAGAAACATTTTCACCTACCTTCGCAATAACACCCTTCCACCTGACCTTTCCAATAACCAATGTCATACCTTTATCCACCAAACCTCCCATTACATCATCATAGCCGATACACTCTATGAATCGGCTCTCGATGGTACTCTTCTTAGATGTTTAGAGAGTGAGAAAGCTCAAATTGCATTGTCTGGAGTCCATGAAGGTATATGTGGGGCTCACTCTAGTGGTCCAACCTTAGCTAAGAAACTTATGAGGACTGGTTATTACTAGCCTACAATAGAAAAAGACTCATACCAGTTTGTCTAGAAATGAAAGCAATGTCAGATTCATGGAGACCTAATTCATGCACCAGCACAAGAACTTCAACCGATCACTACTTCATTGCCCTTTTGTCAGTGGGGACTTGATCTCATGGGAAATATTCACCCTCCATCCTCCAATGATCATAAATTCATTATCACAACCACTAAGTATTTCACAAAGTGGATTAAGGTTGTTCCTCTCACTCAAATCGTCGATAAGAAAATTGCTACTCTTATCCTTAACTACATCATTTGTTGATATGATATTCCCATTTTCATCATTATAGATAATGGACGTCCCTTCAAAAATCAGGATGTTCATGAGCTTTGTGATTGATTCCACATTCGCCATTTCTTTTTCTCTCCATACTACCCCCAATGTGATGATCAAGTTGAGACATCAAACAAAACTATTCTCAAAATCCTGAAGAAGATAGTTGATGGTGCTAGCCTCAACTGGCACATCCAACTTAATCTTGCATTATGGGCCTATCGCACAAGTGTCTGCATACCCACTGGAGCTACTCCCTATTCACTTATCTATGGTGTTGAAGCCATATTTCCCTTTGAGGTCGAGTTACCATCTTTATGGGTCTTGAAGAGGGGAAAATGGAATGAAAGGTTAAATGATCCAAAAACACAATGAAATGAGCAAGAAAACATTAAAACATCAAAAGATCATTTTTACCTTACTATTTTACCTTCTCCGGATTGAGCTTGATGAAGTGGATGTTGAGGATGTGCCCTTGATGCTCCACTTGATGTGTTGCTTGTTTGATTTGGATGTGGAATGCTCTCCTTTGTGCTCAACAAGACAGATTGATGGATTGGATTCGAACTGAAAGATTAAGGATGGATGGATTTGATAAAGGATTTTGAAGAGAGAGGAGAAAAGAGCAGCATGACAATGCATGATAAGTGGATGATGTGTGAGGATAATATGCTCCAATTTATAGATTGGAGGAGGCCAATGGAGGGCCAAGATTGATTTGAGATAGAAGGCATGGATCAAGGGTGCCTTGGGAAAATAAACAGGAATATAAAATTCCTTGGGAAAAGGGGGGAGAAATTTTAATTTCAAATATGAGGAATTAAAAATTCCAAAATAAGGATGCATTGAGGGATTCAAAGAAATTTGAATTTCTTTGAGAGACTCAATGTTGATGTGACATGAGTGAGAAATAAAAATTGAGGGATAATGATAAACATGATTATGAGAGATTCAAGAAGGATTAATTAGGTTGAGTGGGATTAGGAAAAGTGATTTGTAGGAATCACATGACTAGGTTAATTAATTAGAATTAATTAACTGGGTGGGTTTAGAGGAAATAATTATTGGAGGGAACTTTAGAAGAATAGGGGAATAATTTATTTACTTGATAAATTAATTATTAGACAATAGTGACAGGATTAACATAATTGAATTAATTAATTATGTTGATAGGCTTAAATTAATTAAATATTAATTTTAGGTGTCTACATTTTGCCCCTCTTTGATATAGCGTCGTGAAATGATGTTAAATCAAAGAAGAATAAAACATAGTGGAAGAAAAGGATAAGGACTAGTAGCATGATGCCCTAGTCATGTGATGAAGAAAAGGATAAGGACTAGTAGCATGATGCCCTAGTCATGAGATGAGAAGGAAGGATTATGAGGAAGCAGTGGTATGCCCCCTCGAGAGAACATGTGGGTTTGAAGAACACAAGTGTGCTCTCGAAAAGGAATTAGAAGAATAACTGATGAAAGGATGAAGATAACGAAAGAGGGAATTAGGATGAGTTGGAGTGTTGTGAATGAAATGAGACAAAGAAATGATAAATGGATTGGATTTCTTGTTGAGAAAATATAGAGAGGAAATCTAGATTTAATTTTGCCATGGATAGTCTACACCACTGATTATAAGAACCCGGATGATATGAAGATTTGAGGCGTGGACTGACGCTCAGTCAAACAGGAATGCCTTGCATACAATCATACAAGTGTTGATAAACACTAATGCAGGGTTGTCGGTTCGTACAAGGAAGACATTTAAACACACCATGCCATGAAAACTATGTCCCATTATACACCGGCCAAGACATACCAAGATATAGGATGATCAAGGCAGTCCTGAACAAGTATAGTCCTGGGACACAAGATGAAAACAAAGCGAAAATCTCAAGCATGCAAACAATATGCACATGACCAACTGACATCTCTTTCCAAGAGTAGGACATGGATTTGGATAAACTGATGGACTAGGGAAGGATACATCCCGATGGGCAGGGTGATGGATTGATTTATGGATGACAAAAGACAAGTTGGATGCACAAGATTTGTAGATGAGAGGATTTTCACTTGGATTTGATTAGCCAAGTACGGATGGATGCTTGGATTAGGCACAAGTCAGTGCGAGCTTAGGTAGATGGGAAAAGCTTAGTTTGATGGGTTGGATAAAATTGGAAGAAGGATAAATGATTTGATAGGATGAAAAAGGGGGATGGATGATTGAATAGGATTGGATTGAGGATGGGATTATCGATTAAATTGGAAGATATGTAGAATATGATTGGATAAGATAGGATTGGATTAGAAATTGGATTGGATGGGGTGGATTGGTGGATAGGAATTGATTGACTGGAACCAATGACAAGGGAGAACCAATGGGTGGGTAAGAGGATGGATGATTGGAAGGAGGGAGTTATTGTTTAGATAGGAGACAGATGGATGGAGTGGATGGATATGTATAGGATATGGAGGACTGGAGGGTAGGGTGATGGATACCCAAGGACTATGTTGCAAAGGAGTGAAATGCCCCATACTAGAGGTAGTGGAATTAAGGATGTAAGGATGGTGGATAAATATGTATGAGTCTGAAAGATAATATGTAATGGATATGGATGGTAGAGGATTTAAGGCTTGTGTTCTCCAAATCATGCATGCATATACATTGTTTTGCCTCTTATATTATCAAGATGAAATATAGGAATGGAGGATTCATTTTGATAGGATGAGGGATATGAGGTGGAGGGTATGGATAGGATAGTTAAGATCAAAGATAGGAAAGGAGAATGGACTTAGATATGATATAGATGGATGGGAGGATTGTATGGATGAAGCTTGCCCCTGAGTGTAGAGTGCAAGGGGATGAAGGGATTACACACGATGCTTGTTTGCCAAGTTTTCATCATGGTACTTACCCAAGGCGCCGCAATAAGTTGCTTTCACCATTGGATGAAATGATTTTTTCTTTACTTTTTTCTTCTTCTTTTTTTTTGTATTTTTCTTGATTTATTTTTATTTTATTTTTTT
Source organism: Cryptomeria japonica (assembly GCF_030272615.1). Taxonomy (NCBI): domain Eukaryota; kingdom Viridiplantae; phylum Streptophyta; class Pinopsida; order Cupressales; family Cupressaceae; genus Cryptomeria; species Cryptomeria japonica. The sequence goes on along the minus strand of NC_081405.1, from coordinate 518,473,990 downwards.
GAATATTTGGAATAGTTTGGATGGAGAAGGATAAGGATGAGTGGATATGGAAGATAGTGGATGCATGAAGGAGGAAGGGAGGACTCAAGAATCTAGTTCCATAGATGGTATCCCTTAGAATTTGTTTGAAGTGGAGGTATGCTCATAGATGTTGGTAACAATGAAATGGATAGGGGATGGAAGATAAGGATTTGGAAAGGATTGGACTAACGGAATGGGATTGTGAAAAGTGGATGGTGGATAATGGATGGGGTTTTGAAGAATTTGTCGAAGATCAACATTGTCACACACCTTGAAGGGTGGTGGATTAGTGGAGGAGAGTGTTTTGAATTGGATGGGGGATAAAGTGTGGATTTTGGGAAATGACAACCCAAAATAGAAGAAGGGGATGATGGAGTTGGGATGGTGGATTTTGGGACATAAGGACCCAAAATGGATTTCGAAGATGGAGGAGTGTTAGATGGAGGATTGGAGGACTTATGAATGGATGGATCTTTTGGATTAAGAAGTTTGGATGCCAATTTTGATTTTACTTTGGGATGCATTGCTTCTTTGGGAATCCACATAGTTTTTTTTATTTTTATTTTGGGGCCTTTGTGGCCTTTTTGATTTTTCTTTCTTTCGGATCATATTTTTGTTTTGAGCATGTCATTTTGAGGGGACATGTTGATCCTTTGATTTTTGTAGATTTTGAGCTTTATGCTTTTTAGATTGGGCATCCAAATTGCTTCCAAGAGCAATAGGGTGGGTGGATGGGGATGAATGACTTAAGGATTTTATGGATGGTGGGATGATTGAAGGAGCGTTTTGGGAGGCATTCAATGATGTGTGCCTTTATTGATCTTAATTTAGGATTATTTGAGGTGATAGGGTGGCGGATGGAGGGATGTAAGGACCCAAAATGGATGGAAGGAAGGGAGGTTTTATCTTTGGAATATAAGGTCCCAAAATGGATGTGGAAGATGAGGGATGATGGGAATTTTATTTGTATGAAGAAAATTTGGATTTAAGAGGAATAGAGGATGTACCAACATCTTGAGAATTAGCTTGAGGAACCTTATTATTTTAGAAACAAGACGTGAGTCCATTTTGAGGGGGATGAGATGTGGAAAGAAGATTAGGATCTTTAAATGGATTGGGATCATGGCATGGAGATGAAGGGATACTTTGATCTTGACTAGGGAGGGTATCATGAGATGGAGTGGGAGGGGTGATTGGATCATGATATGGAAGAGGCTCATGCGATGATAGATGAATTATATGATCATGAGAGGAAGTGGAGGGGATGGGATCATTAGATAGAGTGGAGGGAGATGCATCATGAGATGGAGAGGTTTATATGCTAGCATGCTTTGGAAAAAGCTTTTTGCATGTTTGGAGTTGTGGGGATTGTGTGATGGAGGAAGGTATGGAATCTTTGATGTGAGTAGATGGGGAAATGGGGGTATCATGAAGTGTGGGGGATTGGGATTTGTTTTGAGGTGGAGGTGATTGGGGTGGATGGAGGACTTGAGGAGATTTGGCCACTTTGCTTTGAGGTGTGGATTTTGTCTCATTTGCTAGCATGTCTTGGATAAGATTATGGATTTGGAGGATATGGAGGATATGGACAATATGGATTTTGGAGGATTAGGATTATATGGAGGATTGGGATTAGATGAAGGATTGGGATTGGATGGAGGATTAGGATAATGGATTGGGGAATTAGGATTAATGATTGGAGGACTATGGATTAAAGGATTTGGATGGGGAGTAGAGGTAATGAATGCATTGTAGAAGGATGGGGATTGGGATGTAGATGGGGGGGGTGGAGGTATACATAATGGATTAGAGGAGTATGTGGATGAGGGATAATATGGAGATATGAATGGGGAATAAGATGGAGATATGAATGAGGAATAAGATGAATTTCCCTTGTCAAATGTAGAGGAAGGATAAGAGATATAGTATAGATTGGGATTAGGTGTAATGTTTTGAGGTGAGATGGATGAAGGTATGATAGGCGAGTGGGTGATTATGGGATTAACTTGGTAGGCAAATTCGTGAACTTCCATGAGAATCTTCTCATACCAAGCTTTGAAATTTTGGGTAGTCATGTTGAGAATGAAGGATTCGATTGGAATTAGATGAATATGTTTTGGAGGAGAAATATTATGAAGATGATATTGAATGAAGATGAGGATTAGGACTAATAAATATTCCTTGGAATGATGATGGATTAGATTTGTTTAGATTTGGATTGGAATTGGATGAGTCCTTGGATTAGGATGATTTGATTGGATTGGTCATTGGATTAGGACTTGATTTGATTGGATTAGATTGGTTGGTTGATTGGATTGGACTAGATTGAATTGGATTTGATTGGATTGGATTGGATTGGATTGGATTGGATTGGATTGAATTGGATTAGATTGGATTGGATTTCATTTGGATTGGTTCTTGGATTAGGACTTGATTGGATTTGGATTGGGTCCTTGGATTAGGACTTTATTTGATTGGATTGGTCCTTGGATTAGGACTTTATTTGATTGGATTAGATTGGTTGGTTGATTGGATTGGACTAGATTGAATTGGGTTGGATTGGATTGGATTGGATTGAATTGGATTAGATTGGATTTGGATTGGTCCTTGGATTAGGACTTGATTGGATTTGGATTGGGTCCTTGGATTAGGACAAGATTGGATTTGGATGGTGAATTGGATTTGATTGGATTAAAGGATTGGATGATTGCTTCATGGAGGATTGGATAACCGGATTAGGAAGATGGATGGATTTGATTGATTGGAATTTTGGAGATTTGATTGGATGATTATCGAAGAATGGATAGATAAAAGGAGGAATAAAAGGGAGGCTACCCAAAGTCGGATGAATGATTTGGACAAAAAAATGGTTGAGGAAGGATTATTGTTTGAATGGATGAAAGTGGATTGGGGATTGGAGAATTTATTGGATAGATAGAAATGGATTAAAGATTTGATGATGACAAGATGGAATTTGGAAAGAGGAATGATTGATTGGTTGTGGGCGATGGACTTGGAAAGAGATGTCAAGTAAAGAAAACACAATGGTCAAAAGAAGTTAGACTCAAAAGACATGCATGCTCCTTCACAATATATCCTATGGTGAGAAAAGACAATAGTCAGTGGATCCCAATTGGTTTCCCAGCTACGCTTACCCAAAGCGGACACTTAGATGCTTGACCCCACTGGCTCCCCTCCATGGCACTCACTTCTCTAGGGCAGGCAAGCATCAATTCCCATGAAAAATCCTCATGGTGAACTTTGTGTCTCTACTAAGGGCCGTAAAAATATGGGCGGCTTCGGAGGTCCGACCTCCTGCACCAATGACTAGAAGGTTTTTGGCCACTATGCACAAGGTGTTTAGTATGGCTTCTCGTTAGGAGCTACCCTTAAAAGTTGCGCAAGCGCAATTGAGGCCTATAGCACAACGAAGCACCAAGAACTTAGTAGTCACACAAGCATGATTGAGATCTCTAGGATCCTACTAAGCACCCAATGTGAGAGTGAACTCTCATATAGCCCTAACCATTGACCCTTTCATCATCAATGGCCTATTTATTATAGTGAGTTGGGAACCCCCGGTCCGAGTGTACTCACTTGGGTTGTTCCCCTCTTACCTTCTCAAAGATCAAGTTGGGAGGGAAGGCCGGCTAAGGGTAAGCATGCAACAAACATGAAAAACTTGGAGGGTCTGGATTTCTGATCGTCTAGCTAGACGAGAGCATACTCTCCTACCTTTATGCTTTTCACAAAAAACAAAGGACAATGGTTTATTTACCCCCTAATTAGATCTAGGTGCCTAATAAAAGAAACACAATTTTTGCTTGAACCTCCTAGGTAACCTTCAAAACCACTTGATTAGTAGTTTGAAAATGAAGTCTTCAACAAGCGTCCTGCAAAAGACAAAAGAATGACAAAAATATATTTTTTTTAAATTTTTTTGGGAATGAGTAGAAAAACAAGAATAAAAGCTTTTCTACTAAAGACAAATGTGGATTTGGAGGAAACTTTGATGGGTAATTGGGGTTTGACTAGGTTTTTGACACTTTCTAAGGGATAGGAAATCATAAAATGGGGATTTTAGAGGTGAGGTGAAGGAATGGAAAAAATTTGTCCAAGAGGGACAAAGAAGCAAAAATTGGAGATATACAGTATGGCAAAATTTGGAGGTGATTGGATAAAACTGGAAGAAGTTATGGCAAACCCTAGAAATAGAGAAATGTGGGATTTTGGGCTTCAAAAAGTGGAATTTGGGATAAGGCCTCAAGGAAGGAAATGTACAAAATAAAATTGCGGGGGATCTAGTGAAGTTTGGAGGAAAACAAAGTGAACATAAAGAAGATATGGCAAAAAAACAATGCTAATGCACAAGCGGTCACGCTAACAGACTATATTAGTATTAAACAGAGCAGATAACAGAAAAAAAAAAAAATATTGTCGTGTTGATGCGCAGGCGCTCACATCAAAACAACTAGAGTTAGCGCCCCAAAAATTCAAATTTAAATTTTTAACAAAATGCTCATGGTAATCGCAAAGCGGTCGCGCTGAAGCGACAACTGAAAAGAGATAAAAGTGAGAAGATAGAAGAATGAATAAGATGAGATAGACGAATTTGTGTGGCAGTCGCACTGAAGAACAGTGAGGTGCCATAAAATTTTTGAAATTTGATGCGGTCGCGCCGAAGCCGAGACGGTCGCGCTGATTAGCAAGCAGTCATGCTGATCTAGAAAACGGTCACGCCAATGCATGTGCGCTCGCGTTGAAGCATGAACCTACGAGTAACCTTCACAAAAAAACTCATTTTTGTTAAACTCGGTACGTGGGTCCCATCGGGCATGCCAAAATGAAGAGGGGAAAATGGAATGAAAGGTTAAATGATCCAAAAACACAATGAAATGAGCAAGAAAACATTAAAACATCAAAAGATCATTTTTACCTTACTATTTTACCTTCTCCTTCAGATTGAGCTTGATGAAGTGGATGATGAGGATGCGCCCCTGATGCTCCACTTGATGTGTTGCTTGCTTGATTTGGATTGGAATTCTCTCCTTTGTGCTCAACAAGATAGATTGATGAATTGGATTCGAATTGAAAGATTAAGGATGGATGGATTTGATAGAGGATTATGAAGAGAGAGGAGAAAAGAGCAGCATGACAATGCATGAGAAGTGGATGATTTGTGAGGATAATATGCTCCAATTTATAGATTGGAGGAGGCCAATGGAGGGCCAAGATTGATTTGATCATGAAGGGTTGAGATTGATTTGAGATAGAAGACATGGATCAAGGGTGCCTTGGGAAAATAAACAGGAATATAAAATTCCTTGGGAAAAGGGGGGAGAAATTTGAATTTCAAATATGAGGAATTAAAAATTCTAAAATAAGGATGCATTGAGGGATTCAAAGAAATTTGAATTTCTTTGAGAGACTCAATGTTGATGTGACATGAGTGGGAAATAAAAATTGAGGGATAATGATAAACATGATTATGAGAGATTCAAGAAGGATTAATCAGGTTGAGTGGGATTAGGAAAAGTGATTTGTAGGAATCACATGACTAGGTTAATTAATTAGAATTAATTAACTAAGTGGGTTTAGAGGAAATAATTATTGAAGGGAACCTTAGAAGAATAGGGGAATAATTAATTTATTTGATAAATTAATTATTAGACAATAGTGACAGGATTAACACAATTAAATTAATTAATTATGTTGATAGGCTTAAATTAATTAAATATTAATTTTAGGTGTCTACATGTCTCTCTACGTGATCTTATTAATGATGAAGATTAAAGGGTCTATTGCTTGCAAGATTTGGAATTGTTAGATGAGCATTGACAAACTGCAGTCAATCATTAGAAAGCATATCAGTAGTGCATGAGTCACAATTACAATCACAAAGTGAAGCCTCACACATTTGAGGTGGGTGACTTGGTCCTAAGAGGAAACCCCAAAATTAGCAAGATAGAGAGAAAAGGGGCAAGTTTGAACCAAATTGGCTTCGCCCTTATATTATCATAATAGTCTATGGATCAGGTGCATATTAGCTATCAACACTAGAAGGAGAACCATTAGATGATCCTATCAACAGTTGCACCTTTGCAGATTTTATACATAGATTTTTTAGAGAATCTTAATGAAAAATGCAAAAAAAATCAAAAAAATGTAGAGATGATTGAGGTTCAAGATGCAAAGGGAGAAGTGTTGGTTCATATTTTGCACTAATGCATGGAAGCTTTCTCATGTCGATTACACAATGTGTTTGTCACTACTCATTATGCGCCTGTGTTTATTGATGAAAGTTCTTATTTATGCAAGATAACTTGATTGCCTAGAAGATCAATCAAGTATTGTTGATAATTTTTTTATAAATAGGTTGTGGCAAACCCAATGTGTTTATCACTACATGCACAGACAAAGAATAGAGTGTGGTCATTGTTTTGTAGGTCAACATGTTTGTGTTGACCAAGGTGGTTGGCTATAAGATGTGTGGATATCACATTGTGTTTATCACCACAGGCTTTCTCACTATCTCGCAATAAGATGGACGTGGAAAAATAACCCATGCGAGATAACAAAAAATGAAGCAAATGAAGTTCCTCGCTATCCTGCAACAAGATGGACGTGGAAAAATAACCTTGCAGGATAACAAAAAGGTGAACCAAATGAAGTTCCCAACTATCCCATGCATAAGAAGATGGAGTGAAATGACCTTGCAGGATAATCAATCAGAAGAAGTGTTTATCACATGTGATCAACGACATGTTTTTCACAATGCCACGTTATCATGTGATAGGAAAGACCAGACAAAAAAGGCTTGCAGGCTAAAATAATAACATGAAAACTAATGGTCTCGCTAGCCCGCAACTCAGAAGGGTGATGAAAAATAACTCGTGGGATAAGTAAAATGGGAGAAGGTGTGCAGTCATATCATCCCAAAGGTATGATTTACGATGTTGAAAACATAATGGGTATATCAGGTGTTGATATAGAATTGGGTCACATGGAAGTTTGACCAAAGTTGACCCGATGACATAAAATAAATGTGAAGACGTGGCATGTATGGGACAAATCAGTGATAGCTGATAAGATATGGTTGGTGAGAAAATGATAGCTAGACTTTTTTTTATTTACAAGAATAAGTGTTGCATGCAAATATCTCTCTAGAATGTTGAGTTAACTGAATGAATTTACAAAGAATGTGTTACAAAAGGCAGAAAATAAGAAAGCACAAATTAAGGCAGATTAAGCTCTAGATCTCGATAAGAATTTTTAAATTCTTCTTTGGAGGGAGAATTTGTGGAGGGGAAATTCTAAGAAGTAAAAGGATCATGATCAATTGGAAAATTATAGATGAAGAAATGGTTAAGTGTTGAGCGTGTGTTGTTGAAGGTGAACTGAAGTGTGTTGTTGTAGATGAAAGAGAAGCAAGAAAACAGAGTGTTAGAAATAATGTGTATTTCACACCGTGTGAAGCAGAGTAAGAGACAAGTAGAGAGAAAGGATTTGATTAGAGCAAAGATCAAAAGGGTTGGCGAAAAGACAAGATAGAGTGCAGAGAGCTATTGAAAAGAGAAGAAGAGTTGGTGAAAAGACAAGATAGAGTGCAAAAAGTTATTGCAGAGATCAAAGAGTAGAAGACAAAGCCTGTAACCTGAAAAGAGTAGATTTAATTTTAGGTATGGAAAACACGACGATTATAGAACATCATCTGTAACAGGGTACTCAACTTGAAGTTGTAATTCTTTATCATTGTAATCATCTGAGTGGGTTCGCAGATCAAGGGTTGGTGCCCATAAACTTTGTAATCAGAATATTTCCATTGTGAGGCAGGATTAGAGCAATAGACTCTAGCAGCATTTCTCATCGAGGTTTTTCCCATCTTGGGTTTTCCTCGTATATCTTATGTTGTGGGCTTGTGTTTTATGTGTGTGTGCATATTTGCTTAGTGCCTTTTCTCATCACTGCTTGATCATTGTTATTAGAGCTTTAATCTTTTAGAAAGTGCAAGTTTTGTGCTACCACTGATTCACCCTCTCCCCCTCTCAGTGGTCCATTTGTGTTCCTTCAATTGGTATCAGAGCATAGGAACCTTACTTCAAAATCTTTCTCCGGGTTGGGTAGATTCTGGATTGTGAACACAATGGCTAGGAATGAATCCTCTTTTACTAAAGTTTCAATGTTTGATGGAACCAACTATGCTTTCTGGAGTACAAGAATGGAAACTTATTTGTCATCCCTAGGATATGATGTTTGGATGTCTATCAAAAATGGTAATACTATCCCTTTCACACCTCCCACTGATCTTAATGCAAAAAGGGAATATGAACACGATGCTAAATCCAAGCATACTATCCTTAGTGGATTGTCAGACACAGAGTTTGTCAAAGTTATGCACTATGCATCTACAAAAGAAACATGGGACAAGATGTAGAGAATATATGAAGGAGATGTGAATATAAAGGAGGCTAAGTTGCGGCATCTTTGAGCTTAGTTTGAAGGTCTGAAGATGAAAGAGGAAGAAAATATTGCTAACTATTTGCAAAGGGTTGATGAGATAGTAAATGCAGTAAGAGGTCTTGGAGAAGAAGTTAAAGATGAAGCTATAGTTAAGAAAGTGTTGAGGTCTTTAAATACAATGTAAGATACTAAAGTCTCTGCCATTGAGGAAGCTAAAGATTTGAAAACTTTCTCCATGGAGGAACTCTTTCATTCATTATTTTCATATGAAATGAGATGTATAAGTTTCGAACCGTCAAAGAAAGAAGTTTCATTCGCCTCTAAGAAGAAAGGGAAATAGACTACAATTTGTGTAGATGATAAAGAATTAGATGGTGTTGAAGCCAACTTTGTAAAGAAATTAAAGAAAGGATCAAGTATAGAGGAAAGCTTCCCTTCAAATGTTTTGACTATGGTAAAATAAGAAATTTTGCTGCTAAGTGTCCTTATAAGATGAAGGAAGATAATAATGAGGGTAAAGTCAAGGATACAGATAAAACTTTTATAAAACTACAAGAATAAATTTGAAGAAGAAGAAAGTTATTTATTCTATTGACAGTGATGTCTCTGATGATGAAAGTGTGTCAACTGAGGATTACAACGAAGGTGAAAAACAAACTAATCTCTTTATGGCTCGAGAGGTCCTTAATGGAGAGAAAAGTGGAGCACAATCTGAAAAGTTTAATGACAGTGAGGAAGAAGATGTTGATGTTTAGGTTGATCTTGAAGGAGAGTTAATATGTGCTCTTGAAAAACTTGACAATGTAAGGGAAGAGTATTCAAAATAAAAGAAATCAACCATAAAGGAGCAAAATCAGTTGAGAAAGAAAGTTGAAGAGTCTGAAATGAATATAAACACCTTAATGACTCAGTTAGAAGAAGCTAAGAGGATGAGTGAAGTGATAAAATTAGAATTGGAAGCTAAAGAAAAGGAGTGTCAAAAGCTGGAACAAGAAGTTGTGAATCTTAGGAAAGAGATTAACAAATGCAAAGAAGATTTCATGTTGAGGATGAGGTATGAGGGCAACACCAATGCATTGAATGAAATGTTGAATAAGCAAAAACATTCAAAAGATTCTACGGGTGTAGGATATGAGGAAAGACAATGTTTTGCTAGTGTTGAGTCATCAAAAGGAGACAAATTTTGTATCTTCAAACATGAATGATCATAAGCAAACATTCAAGGTCAGCAATGCTCCAAGAAAGAAGATAGACTTAAATACTACTACTGAGAGCATGAAGACACAGGTTTCTGATCAAAATAAAAATAACATTTTTAATGCTACAAAAACCAATCATGCTAATTCAAAAGGAAAGTCAAAGTTGGACGATGAAGGATTCACAAGTGTTAAGGATATGATGAAGAAGTTTACAAGACTGAGGAATGTTCCTCCAAGGAGGCCAATGTGGAATACTTTCAACAACAACAACTGGTATGCTTCTTAATTTCATGGCTACTGTTATAAATGTAATACATATGGACGTAAAATTTCATATTGTAGAATTATGCATAGACCACCTCCTCATTATGAAAACAACAATCCTTTTTCTGCTCTGAGGGATATTAATGTTGTATGCTACCACTGTAATGAATTTGGCCATAAGAGCTATGAATGTAGGAGAAAAAAATTTCAGTCTAGTGGTAAATCCTTTATTTCATCATTTAATATAAATACAAAGTGCTACTTTTGTCAAAACTATGGTCGTATAGTAAAATACTGCAAGCCAAGAGCTGCAAAATATAAGAAGACATCTTGTGGAACCCAAAACCACATCTGATCAGAGTGCAACATTAGAGATGAGAAAAGAAACCAAGCAAGTGTGGATACAAAAGAAAAATGACAAGAATGAATCAAGTCAGATTGTGCAGACAATACTGCATGCAGAGAGGAAAAACCTATGGCTTGTCAATAGTGGGTGCTCCAATCACATGACAAGAGACAAGAAGAAGTTCATTGAACTTGAAGATTGGAATGGTGGCTCGGTTAGATTTGGTGACAACTCCTCCATCAAGATAAAAGGCAAAGGAACATTGAGCATTGATGGTAACTTGAAATCATACAATGTATACTATGTTGAGGGATTAAAACACAACTTAATAAGTGTAAGTTAGATGTGTGACAAAGGCTACAAGTTTATTTTTTATTCCCATGGATGTGAAATAAGAAAAGAAATCAATGGGAAGTTAATTGTTGAAGGTAAAAGGACTGATGGTAATGTGTACAACTTGAAGGAATGCTATGAGTCACAATGCATGATGGGACAAATAGATGAAAGTTGGTTATGACACAAAAGATTAGGCCATATAAATTTTGATAATCTTGTTAAAATAAGCTCAAAGGGATATGTCAGACATATACCTAAAATTATCAAACCAACAAGCACTATATGTGATGAGTGTCAGAAATGCAAGCAAACTAAGGTGAGATTCAAGACAAAGGAATATTCAACCACAAGGCCATTAGAATTGGTACATACAAATTTATGTGGACCAACAAGAACAAGGGCTCTAAATGGTGAAAAGTAATTCATGCTGCTCATAAATGACTATTCAAGGATAACATGGGTGACCTTCTTGCATGATAAGTCACAAGCATTTGAGAGGTTCAAGATTTTCAGAAAAATGGTTGAAAGAGAAAGTGGATACAAGTTGAAATGTTTGAGATCAGATCATGGAGGTGAGTTCACATCAAATGAGTTTAAGAATATTGTGAAATACATGGAATTAGAAGACAATATTATGCTGCCAGAATACCACAACAAAATGGTGTTGCAGAAAGAAAGAACAAGAGAGTCAAGGAAATGGCAAGGACAATGCTAAATGAGTCAAATCTGCCCAATGTCTACTAGAGAGAGGTTGTCCACACAACAATATACACCTTAAATAGGGCACAGTTGAGAGTAAACAACAAGAGGACACCATATAAATTATGGTATGGCAAGAAGCCTATTGTCAATCATTTTAAATTATTTGGAAGCAAATGCTTCATTAGAAGAGATGATGGACTAGGAAGTTTTGATGCAAGGTGTGATGATGGAATTTTCTTTGGCTACTCAACTCACATTAAGGCATACAAATGCTTTAACAAACGTCCTAGGAAGGTTGTTGAAAGTGTGAATGTAAAAATTGATGAGGACTTGCAAAAAGGAAAGCAAAGTGTTGGGAATTAGATTCAGGAACCATGTTATGAAGATGAGGAAGAACAATTTGAAAGAGAAGAAGAAACTACAAATAAGCCACCCAACAAGTATGTGTAGAAATATCATCCTGAAGATCAGATTATCTATAGCAAGGATGGAGGTGTACAAACAAGAAGAAAGCATGCTTCAAATAATGAACAAGTAAATTTTTGCCTCTTGACTGAACTAGAACCAAAGAATTATAATGAGGCCAGCAAGAGTACTCATTGAATTTAAGGCAATGGAAGAAAAATTGCAGAAGATAGAGAAGAACAAAACATGGGATTTAGTGCCAAGGCCAACTAATAAGAATGGTATAGGCACTAAGTGGGTTTATAGAAATAAGGTGAATGAAGATGACAAAGTAATAAGAAACAAATCTAGATTGGTATGCAAAGGATACTCACAGGTAGAGGGCATAGAATTTGAGGAGACATTTGACCCTGTTGCCAGACTTGAGGCCTAAAGGGAAAACAGGCATCCCAGATCAACCATTTGAGATAAGTATGCACATCCATAATTAAATGCAAATGCACACTACTATTCCATAAAGCAAAATTAGGCACAATTTATTTCCTACATTAACCCTTAGAGGAAAGTGATTGCAATTTTAGATCTTGCCAGATCGAATAACAGTTTCAACAACATGCATACATTTAGATTGAACAACACAAAATCATAAAACAAATGAAAAAGACAAAGAATAGAACACATATTTATTGTGGGGAACACCCTTTCGGGTAAAAACCCCACACTCCAAAACTAGAGAGTCATTGTATTATTCAACAACAAAATATAGTTACAATACAATATTCAAGCTCTAAGCCTTAACATGGAGATTTACATCCTACTCCATCCTAGAGAAAATCCAACAACATAACCCCTGTAAAATGAACTCCTCTCCCCTCAACTCCTCTAGCAATTCTTCTATTTATAGAGCTTACAATGCAAAAATAATAGCTTCGCAAAAGCATCCACATTCAATGTATCTACGAATGTAATTAGAAACTTCCTTTTGCATAACTCTTGCATAAATAATATTTAATACAAATATCATTTATTCCATAAATATAAATCATCTAAGATGAGATAAACAAGCCTTTTGCTAATTTGGAACTTTCCATTTTACTCCAAGCCTATCCAAGTAGAAGATTTGGTCCCACTGAAAATCTTTCCAATAATGTGCTAAAGGACGCAATTGCCACATGTCACTTGGAGGGGGGTTTGAGAATCTCCTAAGAATTTTACTTCTCCAAAGTTCCCTTCTTGTTCCAAGTGTCACAATTCCCTTTCACCTCAAAGCTTGTTGCACCCAACTTGCCATTAGGCCCCGCAATTAAGCTTTGCACTTTGGAAACTTAATATATTTCATTAAATTAATTAAATAATATTCTTGGGACTCCTAAGGTCGAGGCACCTTAATCCCAACAAGGCCATTAGATTGTTTCTCGACTTTTTTATTATACAAAAGGTATAAAGTGTATCAAATGGATGCAAAGTTTGCATTTCTAAGGAAGAGGTGTACATTGAGCAGCCTGAAGATTTTTAATTACATGAGAATTAATACTTTGTATGTATGTTAAGAAAAGAATTGTATGGACTAAAGTAGGCACCTAGAGCATGGTACTCTAGGCTGGACAAGTATTTACATCAGCAAGGTTTCAAGAAGGGATGTGCTGATAACAACTTATATATTAAAAATAAAGGTAATCTCATGATTATATTTGTTGTTTATGTAGATGATATTATTTTTGTTGGAAATAAAGATAGTTTGTGCAAAGAATTTGCTGATCAAATGCAATCATAATTCTAGTTGTCAATGCTAAGTGAGTTGTCCTACTTCCTTGGACTGCAAATGTCACAGTTGAATAAAGGTATATTCATTTCCCATAATAAGTTTGCAAAAGGCATGTTGAGAAGATTTCAGATGGATGATTGCAAACCAGTGAGTACCCCCATGGTTACAAGATTCAAACTAAGTAAAAATGATGAGTCACCTAGTGTAGATCAAACTCTATATAGATCAATGATTGGAAGTTTATTGTATCTAACTGCCTCTAAACCTGATATAGTTCAAGTTGTGTGCATGGTATCTAGATTGGAAGCTGCTCCAAAGCAATCTCATGCAAATGTCGTGAGAAGAATATTCAAATATATACAGGGTATACTTGATTATGGTCTATGGTATCCAAAGAATGGTGATTTCAACTTAGAAGCATACATAGATGCTAATTGGGTAGGATTTATTGATGACTGGAAGAGAACTAGTGGTGGTGCCTTCTTCTTTGGTGGTAGATTAGTCTCATGGCACAACAAGAAACAAGAATCCATCTCTTTATCTATTGCTAAAGTGAAGTACATAGTTGTTGCTACGTGTTGTTCACATGTTCTCTAGATGAAGCAAACACTCAAGGACATCCAGGTAGAGTATGAAGATCCAATCTCCATTAAATGTGAAAATTCAAGTGCAATCAACATCTCCAAGAACCCTGTTATGCACTCAAGGACAAAACATATAGAAATTAAGTATCATTTCTTGAGGGAGAAGGTAGCTGATAAGGAAGACAAGGTTGAACATGCAAGCATGGGTGAGAAAGTGGCTAATATTTTTACAAAACCTTTACCCAAGAACACTTTTGAATATCTAAGATTGAGGTTGGGTGTTGTCCCTCCCTCCTTTAGTACTTAAAGGCTCATAGAGGTTTGTGGTACAGGGGGATTTCATGGCTTCAAATTATATTTCTTTGAACCTATGTGGTAATATGGTTCTTAGGGGGAGATGATCATTACTAGGATCAACAAAATGATAGCAGGTATTGCAAATGCATAGGCGTAGTAGAAGTGTATATGATAAAACCGTTGTGATTGCAACCATATGTACAATGCAAATTGTCATAGGGGGCATGTCATCAACTGAGAGAATAAGTTCAAAGGGGGAGAAGATGCATGATTGAGCAAGGTTGGTAGTTGGTTTTCTTGCCCTTTGCCATTGTTGTCAAAGGGGGAGAAGATGAACGTAGTTAACATCAATGCCAAAAGGGGAGATTGTTGGCGTTAAGTTGTCTTTGATGTTAGTATACACAGATGTAGAGTTGATTTAGGTTCAAGATGCAAAGGGAGAAGTGTCGATTCAGATTTGGCACTAATGCATGAAAGCTTTCTCATGTTGATTACACAATGTGCTTGTAACTACTCATTGAGTGCCTGAGTTTATTGATGAAAGTTCTTATTTATTCAAGATACCTTGACTACCTATAAGATCAATCGAGTCTTGTTGATAAAGTTTCTATAGATAGGTTGTGGCAAACCCAATGCGTTTATCACTACATGTGTAGACAAAGAACGAAGTGTGGTCGCTATTTTGTAGGACAACATGTTTGTGTTGACCAAGGTGGCTGGATAAAAGATGTGTAGATATCATGCTATGCTTATCACCATAGGCTTTCTTGCTATCTCGCAACAAGATGGATGTGGAAAAATAACCCTATGGGATAACAAAAAATGAAGCAAATGAAGTCCCCCGCTATCCCATGACAAGATGGACGTGGAAAATAACCTTGGGAGATAACAAAAAGTTGACGCAAACGAAGTTCCCAGCTATCCCGCGCGCAAAAAGATGGAGTGAAATGACCTTGCGGGATAATCAGTCCGAAGAAGTGTTTATCACATATGATTAATGGCGTGTTTTGCACAATGCCATGCTATCCTGTGATAGGAAAGACCAGACAAAAAAGGTTTGCGAGGTAACAATCATAGCATGGAAACAAATGGCCACGCTAGCCCACAACTCAGAAGGGTGATGAAAAATAACTCATGGGATAAGTAAAATGGGAAAAGGTGCACAGTCACGACATCCCGCAGGTATGGTTTGCGATGTTGAAAACACGATGGGTATATCACCAGGTGTCGACACATAATTGGCTCACATGGAATTTTGACTAAAGTTGACCTGACAACATAAAAGGAAATGTGAAGACGTGGCATGTATCAGACAAATCAATGATAGCAGATAAGATATGGTTGTTGAGAAAATGATAGCTAGATTTTGTCACGCCATCCCACAGGTATGGTTTGCAATGTTGAAAACACGATGGGTATATCACCAGACAAAATTGTCTCACATGGAATTTTGACCAAATTTGACCCGACGACATAAAAGGAAATGTGAAGACGTGGCATGTATGGGACAAATCAGTGATAGCTAATAAGATGTGGTTTCTAAGCAAATGACAACTAGATTTTTTTTCATTTACGAGAATAAATGTTGCATGCAAAGATCTCTCTAGGATGTTGAGTTAACTAAATGAATTTAGAAAGAATGTGATATGAAAGACAAAAAATCAAAAGCACAAATTAAGGCGGATTAAGCTCTAGATCTTGGTAAGAATTTTTAAATTCTTCTTTGGAGGGAGAATTTTTAAAGAGAAAAATTTAAGAAGTAAAAGGATCATGATCAACTGGAAAATTGTAGATGAAGAAATGGCGAAGTATTGAGTGCACGTGTTGTCGAAGGTGAACTAGATTGTGTTGTTGCAGACAAAAGAGAAGCAAGAAAATAAAGTGTTAGAAATACAATGTGTATTTCACACCATGCAAAGTAGAGTAAGAGATAAGCAAAGAGTAGGGAGCTGATTAGAATAGAGATCAAAAGGGTTGATGAAAAGACAAGATAGAGTGCAGAGAGCTATTGCAAAGAGCAGATTAGTCGGTGAAAAGAGAAGATAGAGTGCAGAAAGCTATTGCAGAGATCAAAGAGTGGAAGACAAAGTTTGTAAGCTGAAAAGAGCAAATTCAATTTTAGTTGTGGAAAACATGATGATTACAGAATATCATCTATAACAAAGTACTCAACTTGAAGTTGTAATTCTTTATTATTGTAATCATCTGAGTGGGTGCTTAGATAAGGGGTTGGTGCTCCTTTAGGTTGGTGCACATAAAAGATCAAGGGTCGGTGCTCCTTTGGGTTGGTGCCCATAAAAATCAAGGGTTGGTGCTCCTTTGGGTTGGTGCCCATAAACTTTGTAATTAGACTATTTCCATTGTGAGGATGGATTAGAGCAATAGACTCTAGTATCATTTCTCACCGAGGTCTTTCCCATCTTAGCTTTTCCTCGTATATCTTGTGTTGTAGAATTGTCTTTTATGTGTGTGTGCATATTTGTTTAGTGTCTTTTCTCGTCGTTGCTTGATCATTGCTATTAGAGCTTTAATCTTTTAGAAAGTGCAAGTTTTGAGTTACCACTGATTCACGCCCCCTCTTAGTGGTCCATTTGTGTTCCTTCAAAACCTATATTTGGATGGTCACAATACATTTTCCATAATAAGATCAATGATGATAATTTCACAAGAAGCTCATTTCACCTCCATATATTCTACCTTCTATCCCCCTTTCTCATGTGTCCTCCATTATTCTTCCTTGAGCCCATGTAGTCTGACATCATATGACTGAGTATAATGACACACCAAAAATATCTACATTTCATCTAGTGTCCATCTGCATCATATATATCATAAAAAAAATCATACTACATCAATCCTACATGTCAATAGATTAGTTTGCATATAATCATAACACATCCCACACACACGACCTATCAGTAAACACATAAACATGATTGCATGCATCACATAATTATACATAGCATAAGCACATAGAAACATAAATGTATCACATAAGCATCACATCGCATCATATAATCATAAGCATGTATCACATCTGCATCATAGGATCATCATAAGTACAATGTATTTCATAAAAATCACGCAAACCATCATAAGTCATATAGTAACATCATATCATAAGAATAATCATAAATGCATCACATAAGATCATAAGCATATAGTTGCCAACAAAATAGATCATCTCTCACATGTATAAACAAACTGGTGTAGCTCATGGTATAAGTGTTTCAATACACATGGACCCCATGCAATCTAGGTACTCTAAGTCATTAACATCTCCATAGCCCATCCCCACCCGATCACTAGTCCATGGGACATCTTGTTTGGATATAAGAATCCATTGATAACCCCACTCACAATTGTTGCTTGAACCTCCCCATTGGCATACATAGTATCCCAGGTAATGTGACTACCTCAGATCTCCAGGCCCTTGTCATCGAATACTTTCTACAGAGCATCCTCATCCCCATCTTGGTCATAAACCACCATCTTTCCATCTAAAGGACTACACAATATCCTATAGACATTCTCTAGTGTAACCAACATCTCGTCGATCATCAAATAGAATGAGTAGGTCTCTGAATCCCACCACTCATCTAGTGTAGTCAGTAGTCCCATGTTCACCTGAATCTCAGGCATGAAAATGATGTGTCTCAACCCCATCACCTCTATAGTTTTATGGTCGTTGTCGGTGAATTGTGGATGAAGTCTCTATGTCATGGGATATCTCTCTTGCGGCTCTAAGAGAGGCAAGTACTCCTACAATCATACCAAGCAAATCACATTAGTCTTATTATATCAACTCCTGGAATTATCCTACCCTAGTAGTACTTATGTTTATCACATGGTGTTGCCGATCTAGTCCTATCCTAGTAGTGTTTATGTTTATCACATGACGTTGCTTATCTTATCCTACCCTAGTAATACTTATGTTTATCACATGGTGCTACCTATCCAGTCCTATCCTAGTAGTGTTTATGTTTATCATATGGCATTGCTATTTTTATCCTGCCCTAGTAGTACTTATGTTTATCACATGGTGTTGCTTATCTTAGTGAT
This sequence comes from Cryptomeria japonica, assembly GCF_030272615.1. Lineage (NCBI taxonomy): Eukaryota > Viridiplantae > Streptophyta > Pinopsida > Cupressales > Cupressaceae > Cryptomeria > Cryptomeria japonica. Next base: position 518,455,549 of record NC_081405.1, on the reverse strand, counting down.
ACTTATGTTTATCACATGGAGCTACTTGTCTAGCCCTATCTTTGTGGTGCTTATTCTTATCACATGATATCACTTAGTCAACCTCATCCTAGTAGTACTTATGTCTATTACATGGTGTTTCTTATTTAGCGCTATCTTTGCAGTGATCATGTTTTTCACATGGTTTTGTGCCTATCAGTGTATATGTTTATCACATTGCACTCAAAACCTAGTCTTAATTTACTTTCATTGGGACATCTATCAAAGTTTATCACTTCGACAGTGGATCTAATTAGTCACATATGTTTATCACATTGCAACTGCTTTTTGCACTAATTTTACTTGCCAAACATATACAGGCTAGTAGTTATCCCATACACACTAGATATCATATACACACTTTTGCTATGTACAAATGTGTTTTCATACACATACGTGTCATTGTTGGATGCATACATGTCCTTATTACCTATATGCAACATAATAGCACATACACGAAAAAGTTGCAAGAACATACGACATTAGAACCGGATGCGTAGATTTAGCCTACCTACACGTGTTATCACATCATATACGAACTTGAACCTAACCTATATGTGCTAAAATCCTAATCACTTCTACCACGTTTGCATTTTGTCATATAATCTAGCCTAATAAATGCATCATAAATGCAAAATGGACAAGCAAGTTCAAGGTACATGCTGGCTCACCCATGTCTATTGACTGCTCGAAGTGTTGAACTCGATCGAACTTGTGTAATATAACCGCCATAGCTTTGGGACTACTGACTACTCTACTTAAGCTCTTTGGATGCTCTACGCTTTGATCTCTCAAATGACAAGGATGTAAATGAGGATGTTTCTCCCAGTGGCTTCTATATAGGTTGTGGAACCCTAATTGGCCATGTTTGTTCCCAAATGTGAGTCATGTTTTCACCTGCCTGAACCTATTGCCTTATTCCTATCCTTTCTAGCCTTTCTTTCTTATAGAGAGATTGTCTACAATTTTTCAAAAAAAATCACCCAATCTCTCAAGGGGGCATACCACTCTCGCCCTGGGGTAAATGTTGTATCGATTTATCTTATTAGTACTTGTTGTAGGCAATACTATTGCAATCACTTAAGCCTAACTAATCGATTTTATGCACCAATCAAAAGTGATTATTATTTTCATTTTCAAAATAAACTTGATTTTTATAAAGTTGAGATTTATATTTTTGAATTAGAAAGTATTTATCTACAATATGATTGGAAAAAAAAAGTGGTGTTATATATATGAGCAATTTTTTAGCAATGGTAGATTTTATAGGCTTTTTTTTAGATTTCCTAATATTTTAAAAGTAAATGTCTCTAGTTTAAATAACTTTTTTTTTAATTTTTATTGATAATCTTGTAAATAAAGTTATGTGTTATATATTTATATAATTTAAAATATAGGTAATAAAATCAATTAACTATTATAGAGGGATTTGATTCACACCGTTTAAATTAAATTAAATGAAAATTTAAATAAATAATTAAACTATTTAATTACAAGCACAACAAATATTTTTATTTGTAAAAAAAATCCAAGTATCTAATATTTTTCATTTAGTCATTAAAAAATACCCATTTTCACTTTATTGTTTATATTATATAATTTTATAATTATTAATAGTTATTTTATTAAGATCAATTATAATTAAAATTACATAAATGTATTTTTTTATCAGTAATAATAGTATTTTTAATCGTATAAAGAAAAAGTATACATATTGTTCTTTAATTCATTTCATAGCCAAACCCTAGTTCACCATATCAACATCATCACTAATTGTGCATAATTACAACACACATACAAAATTACAAAGATTGCCTTCCAAACCCTAGCCATTGCTAAAAAATATTGTATCTCCATATTGTCCATTGGCATTGCTTCTTTATATGAAACAACATTAATCAAAACTTGAGAAACTTTCTCAATATAAACCCTAGACAATATACGCCACTCATTATGTAAGACAAAAATATCAAAACTATGAACATACTACATATTTTTAAACATAACAAAAATAAAAAAACCCAACCATCATTCATTTTTATGGTTTTGATGGGGTCGTTTACCCAACAATCACTTGGAACAAACTTTAGCCCTTTGTTGCCCTTCTTTGCCTCATCCCTGGCCTCGTTCCACTCCATTTCTTTCTCCCATAGGAAATCCTTCAAGGCTTCCTAGCCTACGTATGCCTCAACTCAATGCTCATCCTTATTCATACTAGCATCTAGTGTATAAATGGGCACAAAGGTGGTTCAATCTCCCCAACCTATATCCAGTTCCCATCACATGCTAGAAAACCAACTTCAGGTTTCACCTTTTCCATCAGTGATTTCATGCCAAATACCTCATCTTTCTTTCCAAGTTCTAGTCCCTATGCCATTTCCATTGAAACAATAACAATATTATTTTAATATCGATGCTCTACATTCATAAACTCTTCACCAAGAAGGATATCCAAAATTTGCAGAAACTGGGTCTTCACACTTGAACAAGCTTCACATTGTTTTCTCCATCACCTTCCCAAAGAAGGGTAGTTGTTGTTTAGTTGTAATGACGATGGAATTTTCCTCCATACTGCTTAGGCTCTCATCACCCATCCTATTATTTATGGCAATTCTCACCACTCCATCACACAATGTGAAGGAATTGCCACCTCATGGCTTCCTTTATAACTCTTCCAACTTGGCACTTTAAAAATGCCATCACTTACCATAATGAAGCCTACAGATAATGATGTACAAGCATACTCATAAATCAAGTTTAACATTATAAAAATGCACCAAGATCTCAATTGGTGACTCATCATTTAATGATACTACATATTTGGATAAAGTATTTACTATAGAGTTGCCACCCCTCAAAAAGTGTGAGTAAAAAATTCCTTATTAATTTAATATAATTATTGAGTCTCCATGAAATTTTCCCACCTTTAATCACTGCTCTAATTATAATCAGAGTCCTCTTCCAAGTTCAATTGGTAATTCTTAATTTTTTAGCCATTCTTACTCCCAAAAAAGTTGTCTGTGTGTCATATTATTCATTCCTTTTGACAATTTCTTTTCTCCCAAAGCTATAATACTACCAGTCCAGTCTCTTGCCACGAAGCCAACCCCAGAAGGGCTAGGGTTACCCTTCGATGTCCTATCAAAATTCATTTTGATCCATTTGTCCCCATGCTTACTCCATTCTACATGTAATTTGCCTTTGAAGTTGGATTAACCCGAGTTGGCCCATTACCAAGCCAATTACATAAATATAATTAAAATAATATATAATCTAAAACTAATAATTAATAATTAAATTTAAGATTAATTTTATTATTATAATTATAAAATAAAATAACACTAATTCAAAATTATAATAATTAAAAATTACAACAAATATTTTTATTGCAATACTATAAAGGCACGTACTCACCATTGTGTGGTACTTGTTTCCTTTGAGCCAACGTGACAAGCTACATTGTCTCAAAAAGGGGAAAACATATACACCTAGAATTGTCCTAGCTTAATCAAATAAATATTTTATTTATTTAGTTAATTCAATTATCCTTTTCTAGCCTTTCTACATTTAAATAAAATATTTTTTATTTATTTAATTGGTCCCTCTTCTTCTATTAATTAAATAAATATTAATTAATTAATTAATTAATTCATTATCTTTTTCCCTCCATGACACTTGTCGTTCATCTCTTAATTAACATTTGACTACCTCTCTAATATTTTTATGTTTTATATACCTACCCTTCAATCCTAGATGACCATTTATCCCTTCACCTCTTAATCCTATCCCTCCATTTCTAGGGTACTCTCTATATAAAAGGATCCTTTCATCCTTATCAATCCTAATATCCTAATACTAAAGTGTATCATAATCCTTAATAAGTGATCAATCACTCAAGCATCTACACAACCACGATCCATTCTTTGTTGAGCTCTTATGCACACATAAAATATGAGAGCAACCATAACAAGCAAGATCAATGGAGATAGGAAACAATGGAGACAAACCCTAATGAGCATATGAATGGTTAATCTTTCATATTTGGTGTTTTGTTGGTTTTTAGGTTCTTCATTGGTGTATAGTGGATTTCATTGTAGAACTAGGGTTTTTATGTGGTTGGATCATTGTTTGGTTTTACAATATTTGAGTTCACAATTTCATCGTATACATATATATCTATGTGTGCTCTTGGTGCTTTGCTCCTTGTTCCTTCTAACATGGACCTTCATGATCTAGGTGAAATCTTTTGTGCTATGAGAGATTACTCCTCTTAATGCATTTTTATTTTCATGAATGCATTCTATTTTAGTTATTGCGACCTCTACCCTTCACCCCCTGCTCATTGGCAAAACCCTACCCTACAAAATCTCACTAAGGCATCTTCGTAGCCTTCACCTAGTATGGTTTCTCATCATAAGGTTGCTCCTCTCTGTTGCAATAAATATCGATGACCATGCTCACCCAATACCCTCCCAGGTGCCTCATTATGTGGTATCCCTTTTTGCATTGTGACAATGATGCTCCATTTCTAAATGGTGTGGCTCAATATGCTACCCTTTCTCCTTTCATCTTTGGCTACACATACTTGAGATAAGTACTGAGGGTTATGTCCATGATAGGTGTATTTTCTAAGTGACCACACCCTTTTCCGCATATTTTTTAAATTGTGACCTTAAATGCAATGGAGAGGCTTATCAAAGCCTTAAAAGCCAAAGTTCGAAGATAAAGGATATTTATGAATTTAAATGTGGGTTAAACCCATATGTATTCCTAGTTTGGGTGCAAGAATGGAGAAATGAGGATGATCCAAAAAGAGTGAAAATTATTGTATCCAAGTTCAAGTCTCATGCAACTATATGGTGAGAGAATGTGCAAATTTCAAGAAAAAGGTAAGGAAAAGATAAGATTAGGCTTTACCTTAAGATACTAAAACATAGTTTGAGAGATTGATTTTTCCTCTTAGGTTATCAACAAAAAATGTTCAAAGAATTAAATTTTTTGAAACAAAAGGATCAATGGTACAAGCTTATACTGAATAGTTCATGAGGCTTCAAATTCGAATAGGTATACAAGAGAACGAAGGACAAAATGCTTCTCAGTAAGTGAATGGAGTAAAGTTTCAACTTCGAGATGAGCTTGTATTGTTGAAAGTATCTATGATGGATGAAACTTATGAATATGTATTAAAAGTTGAGGAGAAGTTAAATAAAAAGTGTAAATTTATGAGTAAGAAGGCTTATAACTACCAAAATAGAGTGGAAGAGGTAGTTTCTCCAAGCCTACTAAAGAAGAAGACCCATATGGAAAGGTGAAGTCAGGTTTTTGAGGAAGGGGAAGTTTTAGAGGCAGCAGATGTGGAGAACTTCCTTTGGGGGACTAGAAGCCCTTGAAGTGTTTTATTTTTGAAGAAGCCTACAAAGATATTGATTGCCCTCATAAGCCCCAAAGGGAGATGGTAGCCCAAAAAGGAGAAACATCTTAGTCAAAAGAATTTGAAGTTGAGTTTGTTGAGCACCTAATGTTGATAAGAACCTTAATATATGGGGACAAGGAAAATCTAGAAGCTAATTGGAGGAGAAAAAGTGTCTTTCGAATAAAACAAAACTATGAGAAAAATTTGTATGCAAAGGTTATCATTGATGCTAGATCTATTGATAATTTGGTGAGTAAATAAATGGTTTATAGATTACAACTTGCTTGTGTTCCAAAATCTAACCCCTACAAGATTTCTTATTTTAAAAACGATCATAGCATATTGGTGGATAAATCTTGGCTAGTAGCATTCAAAATTGTCCCTTACATGGGTGAAGTGTTATCTAATGTAGTGTCAATGAATGGATGTCATTTGTTGTTGGACAAACCTTGGTAGTATGACCAAAATGTTATTCATTGAGGATTAGAGAATACTTATGAAGTTCAACATAGAGGAAAGAAAACACTTTCAAAACCATGGAAAGAAGAGGAAGCTTTTGAAATGTCAACCTTGTCTCTTATTTCAACTAGCTATAAGAAATTTTGTAATGAGATCAAGGAATGAACTTGTTATTTATCATACTCAATGTAAGCAAGGTTGCCTTGTTAAGATCAAAGCCCATCCACAAATACAAATGTTGTTAGAAGAATATTATGATATAACTTCAGTGGAGATGTCAATTGGTTTAACTCCTTCACAAAGTATTACAAACCATATTGATTTATTATTGGGGTCAAAGCTTCTTAATCAAGTTGCATATAGATTTCTTTGAAAGAAAATGAAGAATTAAGAAGGAAGGTTTGTGAATTGTTAGAAAAGGGATTCACAAGGGAGAACATGAGCCCTTGTGCCACACCTTCTTTAATTTCACATAAAAAATGGGGGAAATAAAGAATGTGTGTGGATTCTAAAGCCATCAACAAGATCATGGTGAAGTATTAGTACCCTCTTCCTAGAATGGATGACATGTTAGATTGTTTGGCAAGTGCCAAGATTTTTTCCAAGGTTGATTTGAGAAGTAGCTACCATCAAATTTGAATTTGAGAATGGGATGAATGTAAGACAAGAGTCAAGGCAAAGGATGGGCTATATGAATGGTTAGTGATGTCTTTTGGAATATCTAATTCCTCTAGCACTTTTATGTGCATTGTGAGCTAGGTATTTAGACCCTGCATTGGAAAGTTTGTTATAATTTGTTTTGATGATATACTGATTTTCAGGATAAGCATGGAAGAATATTTGAAACACCCTCAAATTATTTTTGATACTCTTAGAAGGGAGAGATTATTCATAAATCATGAAAAATCGAGTTTTGTATAGACAAGTTGGTTTTTTTGTAAATGTAATTTCAGTAGGAGTAAGCATAGATTTTGAAAAGGTTAAGGATATACTTGAATGACCTATCCCTCGAATTATTATAAAAATACATTTTTTGTATAGGTTAATAAACTTCTATAAGAAGTTTATGAAAATTCTAGTGGAATAAGTGCTCACTTGATCAATTGTACTAAAGGAAATTCCATTTATTGGATTCAAGCAACTAAAGGAATTTTTAAGCATCTCAAAATGAAGGTGGTCCAAGCTTCTATTCTTGCTTTAATGGACTTTGAGAAAATTTGTACTATTGAACGTGATTCTTTTGCAATAGCCATTGGGAGTATTTTGAATCAAGAGGGCAATCTGATTGTCTGCTTTAGTGAGAGACTAAATGACACCAAGAAGAGGTATGACACTTATGATAAATAATAATATATTTTGGAGCACAAAAGATTCCATACTAATCCATACTGAAACACGTCTCTCAGAGCACCAAAGATTCTGGGGACACATCTTTCAGATCACCAACACCAAGAACACATGTTGACACTAATGAAAACCATTGTGTTGACATCAATGACAACCAATCATACCCATCACAAACACATTTCCAACATACTTTGTGGAGGAATCTTGATAGAAAATTGCAGTATAGTTCATCCTACCACCCTCTAATAGATGGGTAGATCGGGGTGGTAAATAGGATGTTGTGTAATTTGGTTTGATGTTTAGTTGGTGAGAATCCAAGGTGGTGGGTTTTGATTTTAGTATGAGATAAATTTTCTTTTAACTCGGACATCAATAGATTCATTGGCAAGTCTCCCTTCCAAGTTGTTTTAGGAAGAAGTCCTAAGGGAGTTGTTGATCTTATTGATCTTCCAAATAGGAAATGGGTTAGTCAATATGTCGAGGACTTTGCAAGACATATACAAGAAGTGCACCAACAAGTGAAGCACAAGCTACAATTAACCAATGAACAACATAAAAGGCATGTTGATTTGAATTGAAGGGATAAAATATATGAAGAGGGTGAGAAAATCATGGTGTATTTACGTAAAGAAATATTTCCTTAGGGCACATATAACAAATTGAAACTTATAAAAGTGGGACCGTGCAAAATACTAAAGAAAATTAGTGAAAATGCCTATTTTTTAAAGTTGCCTAAAGATGTGGATATTAGTCCTTTTTTCAATGTTGTAGATCTTTACCCCTATCTTGTTGGTCCCAAACAAGTTCTTGATGAAAATATGCTAAGAGACTTGACCAAAAGATTGCCACAGGAAAAAAGAGAACACATTGAAAATATAGTGGATACTAAGATTGCTATTACAAGAAATAAAAATTATAAGATGTATATCATTAAATGGGTGGGTTTACTTGATTCCAACAACAAATGGATCACTAAAGAAGATCTCATGAAATTTACAAGATTTGACTCTTCTAAACTAAGAGATTTGTAACCTTTCAAAGTGTAGGAGGATACTTTAATTGCTGGATAAAAAGATGGGCCCATTACCTGACTACTGGTCTTTCCTCGCTTGTTGTAACCTATTTTTGGCTTGTAACTATCCATTATGGACATATTCTTTTTTTGGTTTTGAATTCCTTTTTAGTGCATGGGAAGCATTTTTTATGGATTTAGATTTGTTTTGGTTTTGGGGGGAAAAAGAAACTAATGTTATAGAGTTTTGGTAGCTCTCAATTTTTTTTTGAATTGAATAATGTGTTCCAATTTATGCATGACTCTATTATTTTGTAGTTCTCCTATTTGCAAGTCATGTGATTCTCTAAACTTGCAAATCTAAGTTCATCATCCATTTTAATTAATATTTTATTTATCTTATGATGGTTAAGGTTATCTTGAATGCATTTCTTTTTAGAACAAATATTGGTTTTAGTTACTATAAACTGTGAAGTAGTTTTGAGAGAAAAGGATAGAGGAAGTTTGAGAATCTCTCTGCATCAAAAGTTTTGTGATCTTCATGGTTAGATCACGTCAAATTGGAAATCCAAAATGGAGAATGAGATCACTATCTTCACATATGCGGGGGATTTTTCATTATGAAATTTAAATCCATCGATGATATAGAAAAAAAAGTGCTAAAAAGTGGACCTTGGGTTTTTCAAGGCAATTTCCTATGCATGAATCCTTGGTACCCTATCTTCAGTCCCTACACTAAAACCTTCACTTATGATTTCCTTTGGGTTTGTCTACCCTATCTCCCTACTCAATTTTGGGAACTGGAGAGTTTGCAAGATATTAGTGACAATATAGGGAACTATTGTTGTGTTTTAGAGGAGACAATCATTTATGCTAGTTCCACCTATGCTCGTATATGTGTTGAGATGAATTTCTCTAATGGTCTCCTAATCGAGAACTTCTTGAAAGTAGGCAAGATAAATTGGTGGAAACCAGTAGATTATGAAAGAATCACTTTCAAAAGTACATTGTGCTTCTCAATAGAGCTTTCTATCCCACAATTTTAAAAAATGAAATCCCATTAAAAATGTTATCAAACTTGCATGAAACTACCACTTGGTGGCTTGGTGTCAAGCCTCACCATTATGTCATTATTCCTTATTCTGAAGAGGAGCCAATACCATCGATGGATCTTATGATAGAGAGCTCAATACACGATACTCCTTTACTTTCTTCTCTAGACAATTCACTTGATCCAATCCATGGGGTCTCATAGGGGGACTCTGAAAATGATTCCTCTTTAGAGGTCTCTCAATCTGCAAAGTTGAATATGACTACCAAGATTCCAAATAGTTCAGTAGCAACATCTTTGATGTCTATGGTTTCCTTAGATTTGGTTGGGTTCGGCCACTAGGATGACAACACAAATGGAAGCTTAAAAAAAACTACAAATTTTGCATATCATTTAGATCAAGATTGGACCGAATTCAAGAGGAAAAAGTCCCCCTCAACAAGACCCACACACCAAATGACACTTAGATCTTTGAAGAAAGGGGAAATGTGATTGTTTCTTGTAAGAGATAGGTCTTTCCTCAATACTTTATGTGCTATTTGATGTGCATTTAGATCAAGAAATAGATGTCTATTTTTGTTTAGTTGTATTCTCATGATCCTTATGGACACATACCATTTTTAGATTGTTGACATAAAATAGTAGATTGAGAGTCAGTCTATCTTTCTCTTTATATCTCTTACCCTGTCTCTCTCTATTACCTTCTCTCTATCAACATTCATCTCTCTAATTTTATTTATATATCTCTCTGTCTCCTCTATTCTCTTTTATCCAATCCTCTATCTCCCATTTATCTATCCCTCTTTCCACCTCTTAATCTCACATGCTTTATCTCTTTGATTATATATTTCTCTTTATGTTACATTGAATTTATTGATGACAAACCAAAATTATATATAAAATTTGAGGTAAAGAGGCACATTCTCTTCAAAAAAATAAGTTTGATCTACGATCATCATTTTTTTTTGGGTCGGTAATAATGATTTTTTATTGATTAATATTTGAAAGTATTCGATTACAATCCAAGAGGGGCCTATCATATGCCCAAAGTATAACATGTAACCTATAAATTTATCAGCCTATCCCTAAACATTACAACAATACTACAAACATGGCTGAAATTTAAACCCCTATGCGGGCTTGGGTCATACAGAACAAACCATGTGTCCCCATCCAAAGCTACAAAGACTAGCATAAACCGGTTCATTTCATCATAAACTGGACACAAAAAAAAAAAAACCGGTTCACTTCATATCGAGTTTAGACCGGCAAAAATCGGTTCCCTTCATCAAACACTGGAAACTGCAAAAACCCGGTTCACTTTGTAGACACAAAAACTTGTAGGTGGGTTAAAACCGGTTCCCTTCATCAAAAAATGGAAACTGCAAAAACTAGTTCCCTTCGTAGACACAAAACTTGCAGGTGGGTTAAAACTAGTTCACTGGGGTGGTCGACATCTTGCACTTCATCGTTTCCTCGGGATGATCTACGATCATTGTTATTGCTTGCCTAAGAGTTGCTTTAATATTATTAGTATCTAATAAATGGAGATCATGTATGTCATGATAGATAAGAGTTCTTCTAGTAAATATTTGTGAAGACACCAACATTGCATAGTTTAGCATACTAAAAAATACAAACATTTCATCTTCTAACAAAAGACATACCAATTCGTACAATCACAAAATTATATTAATATCAAGTTCAAATGTATGATACATCATAGTTTAATACTAAAGAGTATTTTGGAAAAATCAAATCTATGCTATATTGTAACCACCATACCTACATGTCAACCCACATTGAGGTCCTTGTTGATGCACTTGAACTATAGAGGACTTTGACCATCATTTTTTGGCAATAAATAATGAAGCCTTATAACATGAAACTTGAGCAACTAGATGATTTGAATTTTGAACCTAAATCCAATGAGTGGTACTTGGTACCTAAACTCAAAGAGATCATTTTTTTTGCGCACCAACAATTCAAACATGTCACATTTCCATGTAAAGGCACAATGAATGTAGAACGCCATTTACCTAATGACTGCCAATTGGACTTAAAGGCCTAACAATGACACTATTCATAGAAGTAACAATTTGACATAGAAATCTAAAGGTAAATAACAAATTCTCTCCCCTTAAAATTGCAATTTTAGTGTGAATTGAATACAACTATATGTAAACTCAAGGTTATGTACTAAAGAATAATAGTAGAAAATTTAATGGAAGAAACACATAATTGCTAGGAAAGCATAACTAGAAACCAATAATTGCGCTTAATTTGTCAAGTTTCACATAACTTTACTAATTTTCTACCAAATCAATTGCTCATAATTGCATCATAAATTAAAAAAAAAAACAATTAATACAAATTTAATTACAACTCTCCCTGTAATGAAATAACAAATAAATACATAAATAAGTACCTTTCCATAAGGGTACATTTATATACATAATATAAATTAAAAGATTTTTGGGCAATGTTCGTCTTTTTCAATTAATTCCTAACTTTGGCCAGAGTACTTTGTAATTTAACCGTGAATCCAAAAAGAGATTCACATTCTTTGTGACTCCACATTCGACACCCTATCTCGGAAGATAAGCTTTCCAAAACACAAGCATGCATAGAAAAATCAACTCAACATTTACTTTTGACAGCACATTATGCACTCACTTTTCTTGTATGAAATAATAGTTAAATAATGCATGTAATGATATAAAAATCATATATTCAATTGCATGCAATTGTCCTTGCTATATTAATCGTTCCATCTTTTATGCTTTGTTTTGATTAACACAATATTCTTAAACATTTATGACAAATAAAGCAATTTATATCACTTGAATCTATTAACATCTCATTCATGTCTTAAATATGACTTTATTTCTACACTTTCATTTTGCAAGATAACAATAGGATAAATGTCCTGTATAACATACAAGACATTTAGGATATGCAATATGAATATATCCACGAATAGTTCATGGGTATTTTTATATACATATTGTAGAGGGGGGAAATGAACCTCTTCGACAGACGGATAACAACCTCTCAAAGATTCACTAACCTACCTCTCCACTCAAGATGTAGTGTCTCTATACATCTTCTGATAGCTCTCTGCACAAGGATGTGTGCACAAATTATGAACAACAACGCGATGCGCCATCGTCTTGTACAAACAAAATGCAGAGTTCACACATAAGGGAACAATATAATAGATATGTGTTCTAGATTAATTTAAATGCGATAAATATACATAAAAGAAGGTAAAATGATTATATAAATGAAATGAAAGCCTCAAAGGAAAGGAAGAAGATAGTCTCACAACCAGTCCATGATATGAAGCCTCCAGCCAAATGAATCTTCTCTAATGCAACCTGCACACAAGCCAAAAAGGAAAAATGTTTGGGGCTGCTTGGGGATTTGCCTCAGTCAAATCCTTGTTTTGGTGTTTCCACCTCCATAGACAACTATATAGATTGATAGAATTAAAGATAAATACAAGATAAGATAAATGATAAATGACAAATGATAAATGATAAATGATAAATGATAAATGATAGAAGAGGGATGTGAGAAATCCCAAGATGCTCAAAGATAGGATAAATGGAATGATATTACCAAAGAAACTTGAGAAAGCCAAGAGAGTCGCAAGAGATATTGTGAGAGCCTAAGAGTGTTGTAGCAAACTAGGAATTGTTGTACCAAGAGAAAGGATAGGAGAAAGTGGTGAGAGCCAAGAGAACGAGAGAGATTATACAGAGGAACTAGAGAGCTTGAATGGAGAGAAAAGATAGATTTAAAAGAGAGAAGAGAAGGGAAAGAGAGGGTCGTGAGCCATCTAGAAGATTCCAAGACGTTTCCACCACATGTGCATGTGACAAGTGGAAAGGCACACTTAAAACTGACATTCGAATGTTAAGATGTCGTGGGATGAATGTGTGGCACGTGGATGTCCGTGTGGCGTGCTTGTGTCCAAATGAATCACGCTCGACAACAATAGGAGATGAGGGAAACACGCATCTAACAAGAAACAAAAGCTAAAGGATAGTTGTGAAAGGAGAATCTTGAGCATCCTGAGAGGGAAAAGGCTGATGCAAGGGTTGAAGTGAGCCTACTCAGGTACTAGGGGAATGGACACCAAAGTGGTTACAAAAGATGTAGGTCGAATTACAAAGGGGTATGCAATTTTTGACACTACACAAATGTTTATATACTCGTGAAAATTAACTTAACAAATTATTGAATTCAATCTCTTGAGATGCACCCATTATTATCTACTTTCAATTGAAAACTAAAATACATCCATGATAGATTCACTTCTAATAATTCAAATGCATAACACATACAATTTTATGTAGAAGATTCCATCATCTACATACAACCATGTATGTGATGATCACATATTTGTAGTCAACAATAATAAATAATGCCAATGAAGATATCAATTATCATAAGTAAAGCCAACCATAGAATTCCTTAAATGTGCTAAGTTTTGCACCCAAACAACATATCAACCTTTTTCTACAACTGGTAACAAGATGCAATGTCTTCTAAGATGCAGGTTTAAACACAAAGTGCTTCTCTATTATGGAATCTCTATTTCTACAGGCAAGAATGGGTGACAAAAATGTTGTTCAAAACATCATAACATGTAATTGATACAATAGAAATGCTACACAAACCTCCAAATTCCTTTCAAACAAATGCCAAACTTGGTTTTATAACCAACACTAGAAAAGAGATGAATATGTTTTTATTTTATCCTTGCAAATTTTTTTATCTCTTATCCCCACCTAAACTCCCATGTCGAAGTTCTATCTTATTCATATTTATTTCCCGACTTTTAAAATAATAATTAAAAAAAATATTCCTTTAAAACAAAACTTCTCACATATCTTTTAAACTTAGTTAAGTTTTTAATATGATAAAAGCTTTTTTTTAAATAGAACTTTCCTTTATAAAGTTCCCACGTGATATGACTTTTTAACATTTATTATGTTTCTAAGCATCTTAGTATAAAAGAAACGATTCCCAGTGCCTTTTTTATATTTAAATAAATGATAGTTTTAGTTTTTTTTAGATAAAGTATGTATATATGTATATTTTTTTTGATAGGTGAATTGTGGGATGTGGGCCCACACCCATAAATCATAGATATCAAAAAAGGTGGAAGCTTTAGACTCGATATCAGGGAGTAGAGAGAATAGAGAGAAAATGAAGAATACATGAACATAATTAAAAAAAACGCCATTATCAAATAAGAGAGCAACTCAAGAATTCAATCAAACAACTCCAATGATCAACCATTATTTTATTTTTGCTTGCTCCTGGTGAGGAGCGATTCCATTTTCCATCGTGTGCCCTCATCTATCAAATCCAAAGCCTCCATCCTTAGTTTCTCTGCCCCCATATTTTCTACTCCTACACTTGCCACTCTTAGAAAAGTTTGTTTTTGAGATCTTGCTAGCAATTTGTGTAATAGTGTAGATATCAACACAAGCCAACTCATCAACCTTTCTAGAAGATAATCATGATCTTCAACAAGAGCCAACCAGATCCTATCATCTTCAAAGGATAAAGTATCCTAAAAATATAAATCAAACTGATCTTGTTGGATGTGAGCACTTGCAACCTCATCTAACACATCAAGAGGATTAGAACTAACACAACCATTTCCTACAGCCCCACAATCAAGGGGGTTGGGGAAAGTTGTTCCATGAAAACACTGTAATTCGCCCAAATAAAATCAACATTTGGACTGCCCTCCTTGCAAACCCACCATTTGAGATTAATTGCATGAAAATCGTTGACCAATTTAGCATGAAAACCAATGATCTCGTGCCCAAACAAGTTGCATCTGAAGTAACATAGGTAGCCCTTCATAGTTTAAATATTGAAGCCATGCACCCTGAGAAGAATTGATATGAACCATATGAGACAATGGCTTGGAAATTTTAACCGTTGCACACACTCTAGTAAACTACCTTAGAGGCAAAAAAGAACCTCCTCCATCTTGATGAAAGAGCCCACAACTGATAAAGGGATTCAATTAGCCCCACACTTTGCATAACCAAAGGTAAGTTGTAAAGTTAGATCCAAATTGGAATGAGAGTAATTCAAAGATTTGTAGGATCTAAGAAAGCGGACCAAGGGATCATGAAAAAACTAGATCGACCAAAGAACCAAGTGGCGCTACTAAAATGGAGATCGGTTAGTTAATAATCACATGAACTTAATCCATTTTAAACCACATCAAGTAAGACCAGTATACAAATATATAAGAGACATAAACGAATAAACAAACAATACTTCCCTTATGATGCTCTCTATGCCATTGCTCTTCCTTGTACTCCTCCTCTTCACGACCCTGATGCTTCGAGATTGACAAATGAAGATTTGGAGATATGGATAGAGTGGTGAATGTGGATTTCTCTCACATTAGCATAACAAATTATAGATTGATGGATGTAGATCTTAACATGGTAAGTAGAGGATGATAATGGATGTAAGATGGGACGATTGTGCTCTAAATATGACAACATAAGGATGCAATGGAAGTGGCTATGGAAGTAAACTAACAACATAAGCTTACTAATGAAGAGGGTGATTTATGAAGGGACTCCCATTTATAGATTTTTAAATTTGGGATGGATGGTGGAGATCAAAAGATGATGAATGGTTAGGATTGAATGTTAGAGGGGAGGACAAGTGGAAGATCCAAGAGATTTAGCCATAAAGGCATTATTTGACTCCACACTCCTCAAGGACACGGGGAAGAGGGACAAAGGACATTGGGTCAAATAAATAATGAATTAAAAATTCCTTGGGAAGAGAGGTATTGGGAAAATAAAGGAATTCAAAATTTTGTGGGTAGACATAAGTTGGGTAGCATTTAAGGTTGGGGGGTGAGATGGGAGAACCATTTATGGCATGTTGTTGACTCAGATTAGGAATGTGCAAATGATTAGTGAGGGTGATTAGGTTAGATAATGAGGCGTTATGGTACAAGTGGATAAGTTATGAGGATGTGATGGGTGGAGAGAGAATGAGCATTTTTAAATTGAGAAAAATGATAATGATGATTAGGCCTTGATTAATCAAGCTAAATGACAATTTAGATCAAGAGGAGGATTTGTAGGAAATTTAACTGATTGGGATTAGAAGACAGATTGAAATATTTGCCTAAGGTTGAGTTTAATTTATTGAAATAAATCAAACTTTATAATAAGTGAGATATATATAATTAATTAATAAATTAGTTATATGGATGGAAGGAAGTAATTAATTAAATATCAATTTAATTAATTTTATATGTCTACACCAAGGACCATTGTCCTAAAAAAACTTGCAATCTTTAATAGTGAGAAAAGAAACTCGAAAAAAGTCATGATCCAACAACTCCACCTTAGGAGACAACAGGTTGCCCCAAAATTCCTCACTCCAAGCTAAAAAATCCTTCATAGATGATCTCTTCCTCACTGCTCTATAAACCAAATCCCTAGATTTGACATCTGAAAAAGCTTTTGAAATGCAATAATATGATAAGTGAATTTCTATTGGCTCGATTGCCAGTTCCACTTTTGTGTCCCCACAAAATAAAGGGGGGCCAGAGTTTGAAAAAATTGGAGGAGACGAGGGGTCAGGGGAATGTTTTCCCTAGACCCCACAAGAGGAGACGCCCCTTGGGCAACAAACCCTAGATCGATTGAGGGGTTACTTTTTAGAATCCGATTTCTGCAAATGGAATTACAAAAATGGAATGGATTTTTCGCATTTTTTCACATCTTGTAGTTACTTCTAGCCTGCTCCACCAATTCCAAGGAAGATTGACGACCTAAATCCAAAGAGCAATCGCACCCATCCATGCCAGATCCACAAATGAAGGACTTATTTGTTCTTTATAAGCCATTCACTTGCCTACACAAACCTTTTTGGGCCCTCACACCATTATTTTTTCCATGCCTACTACCCTTGCTCCGCTCCTTCCCTCCGACGCTCACTTGTGCATGCTTGTCCTCACACGTTGCTCTCTTATATATGTAAATTTTAGAAGCTATGATTGTGCTTTAATACTATGTAGAAGTTGATGATCAACCACAAGATCCAAGAATCATATGTAAGAAAAATACCTATCACACAAAAGAGATCAAGTAAAGATTGTATGCTTTATAAAAATCAAATAATTTTGTATTATTGCACAAAAGTTGAAGATTCAATATTGAAGGTACACTATATTGGAGGTACAATTACAATTAATGAATGACTTACTTTATAGAAAGTAAGAGATACCCTAATCCTAAAATTAGAATAACTAAAACAATACAAAGTAAGAGCTAAATTAAGTTCAACTACAAACTAAAAAAACTAAATAGAAGTGTGCCTGAGTGAACCTAGTCTAAAAAAGTGTAACACCTAGATAAAATAAATCACCTAAGTTTAGTTGGAGTGAAAAAGCAATTAAAGGACCTAATTAATAAATAAATAGATAATTGTCCTAAAATTACTCCAATGTCCCCCTTAAGATTAACTTAGGGATTATTTAAAGAGCTAATGATGAATGCAAAAAACATGTATGAATGAGTCCCCACAACATAGGCTTGATTAGGTACTCATTTACAAAATAGTACAAATAAATGCAACTCACACCATTGACGTCTCTCTAAAAGGAGAAAAGGAGAAAAACCACATGGGAATATACCCCTCTCCAAAAGCGAGAGATGCAATTAAATGAAAAAGGTACTATGTGTGACTAAGATGAAGGACTCCAAGTGCCTCCCCAAGTACAAATCAGTCATAAAAAGTACAATAAATATCCCTTCATAAGAGAGAGAATGAGGATAAGAATTCCTTCGATGTAGAATAGCTCACGTGCCAATGACGAATGCCTGAAGATGGAACATGATCCACTGGCTGCAAACAACAAGTCCCCCCTTCGGAAGAAACCAATCCACTGGAGATATGAGAAGCCACTCTCATAAACTAGAAGATGTAGGAATCCAAATCCAAATATATGATGATGTCTTTGAAAACTGCTCACGTGTCACCAATTCCTTCGATGATGATTCCACAAACCAATCAAGTACATGCCCAACCACAATAGAAGGTGTCAAACAAGGGACAAATAGAAACTTATTTTGAACAAGCTCTAAAGGCAAACATGTTGCGACAATAATTGTGCTATAAATGCCATCAAATGAGAGAGATAAATGCTCAAATGTGTCTCCCAAATCTAAAATATGAGACTAGTCCACAAATAATGAAGCAATGTCTATCAAATAGGAATCCAAATTAGGAAGACAAATAGATGAATTATCTTGCTTAACAAGAATAAAGGCCTTAATCAATGAAGGTACAACAATTATCTTTGTTGGTGGAGGAGCAACTTGAGATTTTAATGCACACTAAAGCAAGAGTTGAAAAGCATTATGTGAGAAATTAGGACACATTTCATGCCCATGATGATTTATCCCATAATATTTACACCTACAATCTTTATACATGATTCACTCCTTGAGATAATCCCCCCAAAAGATACAAAAACAAAAACCCTCAATATAAATAGAGACTCGATTTGCATGTAGCCCAAAAAGGACAAGATTGAGATATTTTAGTACCTAATGAAAAATATATAGAGAATTACTTGAGATATGAATAGGATACTTTGAGAGCTTTCCAACGATGTATGGAAGTCGAAAAATGAAGTCCGGATGTGTAAGATATGGCCCTAGAAGTGCAAAACTAAAGGCTAACTTTAAAGGCTTGGTATAGAAAATTGGTACAGACTTTGATGAAACCACCTAAAAAATAAGATTGACACCAAAACCAACTTTCCAATGGTATCTTGTTTTCCCAATTTTAACTACATATGACAAAGTTATGGGTAAATGTCATGTCCCCTCCTTAATCGTTATTTATAATCTAAATGAAACAATTATTATTATAAACTAATACAATCAATAAATGATTATTTGAAATTATTAATATTTAATTATTAAATATTATTATTAATATCTATTAATATTTAATTATTAAATATTATTATTACTATTCACAAATTAATATTGAAAATTATTATACAAAAATTATTTAGTAATATGTGAATCACATTTTATTATTAATAGAATTTAATATTGTTAATACAATTAATATTACTAATGCAATTAATATATTATTATTTAATTAATATATATTATTAATAATATCCTTGAAATATTCAAATAAAAATAAATAAATAATATATTTTATACATCATAAATTATAAACTTAATTTACATATTCTTAATTGTAAACACCATTTATATATTTAAATTAATTAAATAAAATAAATATAAATATATTTAAGGAGGATTGAAAGTCACTTTGATTATGGTGCAATAAGATTAATAACAAGCACCTATAATTAATAATAGAATTGATATAAGACTAACAAATAAACATCAATGTTGATTCCCCCTAAATATGCAACTGGTCAAACAACGATTAAGCTAAATATTCAAACATTGCCAATACTAGTCAAAATGCATCGAAGGAAGCAATTGGTTAATGAACCGATCGTTTAATAAGTGCGATTAGGATATATTTCGAAAGGTTGTGATTTACTTAATAAATCGATTTGCCAGTTTTAGGAATTGACATGTCTATTGAACATTCAAGGGATGCACCCGTTGGGTCTTGTAAGATATATAATAGATATACTTTGCAGATCTCAGAAAAAAAGGACAGGAGAAAAGAATACGGATGGAAAGAAAGGAAAAAGAGCAGTCACTTTGGCTGAGAAATATTCTAGGTTTGAGTTACAATATCGCATGCTGCTGTTCATTATTAATACAGTTAGCATTGCTGATGCAATCAATAATATGAATAGAATTCAATATGGTTATTACAGTTTGACATTGTTAATAGCAAATGATACTAATAAATTAATACAACTAATACACAGTCATTAACAATCATTTTTAAATTTATATCAGAAATAAGATTATAAACGTAATCCGATTCAATAATGTTAACTTACTACTGATAGAAAATAAGATAATATATAAAACTAACTCTACTAATACAACAAAAAGATGTTTAAATATTACGAACACATAATAATGCTAAAATGGAATATAGTACTGACATTATTGCTGATGTTACTGCACAAATGATAAGATAATATGAGCTGATAATAAACAATATCTAATACAATTAATTATTAAAAGGATTTAACAAATAATTCAATAATATTATAATGAATACAAATATATATGTATCTCGACTCTTCATTTTTTATAGGCATTTGTGAACATAGGGAAGGCGGAAGGAAAAAGGCAGTTCGGTCAAATTGAGAATAGCAGTCACCAATTTAATTGGTAAGGAGGAGTCATGTCTTACTATTGATCGATCACCATTTCAATAAATAAATTTATAGATAATATAATAAGAATATTAAAGTATAAATATAATAGGAAGGATAATAAATTTCTTATAAAATTTAAAGTAATATTCTTGTATTATCAATAGAAATTATTATATGAAGAGAGTTAATGGTTTTGTGGACCATTAATAACTTATATAATAGATAATTAGTAAATACATAAATAATTAGTAATATAAGTTATTTCATTTATTTAATTATGTATATATTCAAATCATAATAAGGATAATAGACCTATATATAATAATGATGTAAACAAGATTTATTTTTGCTTGTTATACATACATATATACTTGAAATAATATTAAAAAAGATCATATTTATATATTATAAAAATTATAAACATATATATGGAATAAAGAAGTTAATAAATAAATTGATTAATAAACTACTCTTACTATTATAAATTAAACATTATAATAAAATCTCTTTAGAATTGATGAATTTATATTTTATAATTCTCACATTGAGTTAAATTTGTTGACTCAAGACTAAACCAAGGTAAGTCACTAACGGGGACATTACAGTAAAAAAACTAATTGTTGCTTTTTTAAAGCCAAAAAAGCCAAAAATAGAGGTCCACTAAATTGAGAAGTGATGCTAAATATGTAGAAAATGCCAAAGTTAGCAGATTCACCAAAATATGATGATGTCAGCATTGTGTAAGGCTTCATAGGTTGGTACAAAGGGTCCTTTGACCTTTTTTATTAGAGAAAACTTGCCAATTTAAAAAAAATCAATCAACCCCATTTTCAATTCAATGAAATTTTCAAGGATTTTTTTTGAAAAACAAATTTCTGATGCAAGTACAGGTTGATGCATATGATACAACCATATGAATTTATGTGCCTCGTAAAGCATGCTAATAAAAAATCATCAAATTTTTTGCCGATCTCCAATTTTGACAATTTGACAAGCGACCGTAAGGTTTTTGGGCCTTTTGAGCACAATGGTAACCTTCCTTTTGCGTCGAAGTGCCCATATTTTTTAGCTATGCCTAAATTTTGCCTCGATTTTTGTGCCTTCAACTAATTTGACCCAAATTTTCAACTGCTCAAATTTTGACGAAACAACAGTTAATCTTGGGGTTTTTTGACATTGCAGATGCAATGACTTTTTTCGGTTGAACCCAAAGTGCATAGAAAATTCACCTCAGGTTAAATCCCTCAAGCATGCATATAGGAACTTGACAAAAAAACTTTAATAGCATGTAGAAGCTAATATTGCAGTCTGATACCATGTAGAAATCGATGATCGACCATAGGAGCCGAGAATCATATCAAGACAAATACCTATCACACAAAAGAGATCAAGCAAAGATTTAATGCTCTATAACAACTAAAGAATTCTATATTATTGCACAAAAGAATTGAAGATTCAATATTGAAGGCACACAATATTGGGGGTACAATTACGATGAATGAATGATTTGCTTTATAGAAAACAAGAGATGCCCTAATCCTAAACTTAGCAAAACTAAAACAATGCAAAGTGGGAGTTAAATTAAGCTCAACTACAAAATAAAAAAGCTAAATAGAAGTGCCTCTAAGTTGACTCAGACTAAAAAAGTGTAACACCTAGATAAAATAGAGTACCTAAGTTTATCGTAAGTGAAAAAGCAATTAAAGGACCTAATTAATAAATAATTAGATAATTGTCCTATATATATTATGAAATATTTTTAAAATAAAATATTTAAATTTTAATATTACCAATAAAATAATAATTTAATAAAAAATAGATATATACATTTATCTTATTATTTTTTTACTAACAAACAGTATTGGTAAACCAATACTTATCTTTTAACACAACAACCACTTAATTCATCATACATTTGGCACTTAACACAACATGGATATTGGAAGCAATTTATTAAACGTGCATTAGTTATTTAATTCACTAACTTTCGTTTTCTCAAAATTAATGCAAAGCAACATTCAAAACCTTAAATGAAATTACATGAAACTATGTGGTGTGTGCATTAATTCCCTCAGACCACTTATAACTAAGAAGTTAGGTCACCTCTACCTCAAATATGATCTCGCCTTCGACGTACCTACACACACTCACATTTATATCTTCATCAATATCTTAATCAATTTTCATAATGAAATTGCACAATCATTTTTGCATCATCATTACATCATCATAATACTGCACGATTAACTAATAATTAAATAAAAAAACGTCATTGATCAAAGCATGTCAAATTGGGATGTGACATAATTTTGCTTAATTAATGTTGTAATTGATATTACTAATCCATAAAAACAATAAGATTTATTTTAAAACAACTCTCATTGAGTCTTACTAGTCCACTTTAAACTAAAAGGAAAGTGTACTTAGTAAAGAAATCATTGAGAAAAGTGAGATTATTAAAGAATAGTATCATTCTTGGCCCCATATTTCCAATGGTTTGCAAAATTTTGCTTTGGCAAATGCAAAATCGTAGCTCTACATTTATTATCGCTTTGTTTTATGTTTCAATTCCTTGGATGTCTCCTATCTTGAGAAGAATAAAGGGATAAAGGCACTAAATGATGGTGCATATGTGACTAAAAAAGCAAGACAATGACATTTATGCCAATTACACATAACTCAATATTCCATTAAAACTTATTAAAATTGAATCAAGATTTATCAAAGCTATAGCCACCATACTAGGTGCCAACATATGTCAACATCCTTGTTGATGTATTAATTACTAATTAGCCCATGCATCTCCACATGAATACACTCATATGCTTGCAAGCTTTGACTATCATACACTTAGGACTTATACTCATCAATTTTTAGGTAAGAAGATATGAAGCTCGCACTACTTAAAAGTGCAATCAAATGGTCTACACATTATGAATGAGCATTTAATTGATGACACTTGAAACATTATGAATGAGCATCTATATATGTAAGATAAGTATAAATTGACACATAAAGAAAGAGTAGTTTTTATATAATGGTAAACATCATTTACTTAATACATCATCAATTGCTCTCATGTATTACATGAATGCATACAAAACAATAAATATTGATTGACTTCCACAACTTTTTGACATACCCATTACATCCCAAAATAAGATTATTAATTATATGTTCTTGCCCTTTTCCCCTTACACTATATCTATATTCATATTACATACCTACTTCAATTTATTTTTTCACATATTACATGTCCATTACATCTTCATACATGTTTATTAATTTTTATAAAAAATGGAAAAACATTTTCAATCTACTTTATACACGTTATTAAATTTAAAAAAAATAAAAAAATTAGAAAAACATTTTCATTTTAAAAATAAAAAAAATTAGAAAAACAATTTTAATCTACCAACCGAATCCTGGTAAAAGTGTGGAACCTCGGACGCACGTGAAAACTATTTGAGAGGGCATTTTTAAGACATTTAACGCCCAGGGGAATGAATTGGGTCAGATTATATGGTTCATACAGGCTTCTTTCACTTTCCCTATATCTATATCTGTACTAATTTCTATGCTCTCTTCGCAGCTTTTTAATTTTCTTTGTATTCAAAGAGGACCACATATGTCAGGCCGAGCAAATCTGCTTTCTGGTTGGACGATCCTGTGATTTTTTTTGTTTTGGGTCCTAAAAGACAAAAATAAGAGGAAACTAAAAGATGGCAGAAACTGGAAACGGAGGCTATGTCGATAGTGAGGCAGTGGGGGCGACGAAAATGCTGGCAGCCGAATTGTGCAAACAATTTTATGGGTTGGGATGGGTTTCAGGAACTGGGGGTAGCATCACCATTAAAGCCCATGATCCTGCACTGCCCAAATCAGAACAGCTCATTGTTATGGCACCCTCAGGCGAGCTATTTTTTTTAAGTTGGGTTTTTCTTTGTAGGCCAGGCTTATGTATTTATTAGGCGGTCTTCAATTGTTTTATTTTCTGACAGGAGTACAGAAAGAGAGAATGCTAGCAGAGGACATGTACGTTTTATCTGCAAAAGGCTCAGTGTTGTCTGCCCCTCTACCTAAGCCGGTCCCCCACAAGCCCCCGAAGTGTAGTGAATGTGCTCCTCTCTTTCTCAAGGTACGTCTTTCACAATTACTCCATTTGGTATAGTCCTAGTCATTTTCTGTCTGATGAGATGCATGCTGGCAAATGCTGTCCAATTGCTGATCGGGACATCTGCCATACTTGAGCTGGCAAATTAGCCTTTGCAATCATGTGGTAGGGGAGTTGCGCCTAGTAGTCTAAGTGCAGATATCAGTAAGAGTATCTTCATACAAATGAGGCTGAAATTTTGGGTCGGTTTCAGTATAACGAGAGATAATATCCTTTTTATCCGAACACAGATGCACGTAAAACTTAAATTGCTCATGTTCATTTAATCGTGTTGTAATGCCCTTAACTCACTGTTATAACCTAAACTAAATAAATCAGTGCAGTGTACTTCTGCCAACAGTATAGGAAAAATAAACCCAGAACTGTTCTAACCAACATACAGACACATATATTTATTATATTTCTTTTTTCAGTCACGCACATACATTATTCCACTAACATGATAATACTTACTGGCACTTCAAGCATACAAACTCTGTACAAACTCTATGCAAACTGATACAGAACTGACCGTCTTTGATGATTCTGATGCACTCTGCAGTCTGAATTCGGTGATGATGTTGATAGGCCTCTGTATGAATCTGCTTTCAAGATCCACCATATTCCGCTTCTTAGGGATTTCCTTCTCAAGATAGCTTCTGAGTGCTGATGGCATTGCTTCATGAAGGGTTTGCTCTCCAATGCGCCCAGCTACTGTAGCAGTGCCATCAGCACTGAAATGAGGGTTGAATGCTTTGTTAATTTTTCAAAAATGTCTTCTCTTCTGCCTTATGTGCTGTTTTAGAATCCCATCTTCCGCAATCATTGGCAGTCAGTCCTCAATCGGTGACAGCTGACTGATAAACTACTCCCTCAATTGACCTGCAGTTAACTGAGTCGCTCACTCCCTAATTGATGGCAGTTATAAATAGTTAACCTCCTTAATTGGTGGCAGTTTCTAACAGTTAACCTCCTTAATTTATGACAGTTCCAACAGTTAACAGACCACATGTCTACCTTTATTCCAGTTCTAACTAAACAGAAAGTGCTGCGGACAAGGCTGATGCCAATACACAGACAATGCTTTATTCTAACATTTAACTATCTTACTTACAGACTCAGTCACTGCTCAACTGGAGGACACAAAGACACAGCTGCTTCATAACTGAAGACTCAACTGTCTTATTTCAAATATAAACATTACTGATTGAATACCTAGTCCTATCGGTTGATGTGTTTTTAGGACACTTCAAACACAGAATAAAATACCAAGTATTCTATCCTCTCTTGAACAAAGAAACCTCATATGCTAATCGATGTGATCAAATGAGACAACTCCAAGGTTTACAATGCGAACAATTGACTTTATGCTGTGAATAGACTCAGTGTGTGATATGATCTTGCTGGTAATCACAAAGGGGTTAATTTTAGGATCAGACTGTTAAATTTAGATAGCAATGACAGAAAATCAACACAAAGAACACACAGAACACAAGGGTACCCTGGGAAAACCTCCCTCTTGGAGGTGAAAAACCCACCAACAAATTCTCAGTTTGTATTATGTCAAAATCAGTAGAAGTCTTACAACTTGGCTACACACTTAAAGTAATATAATCAACAGATAATAATTTGAATTAGAGCACACAGTGAGATGAACAACACTCAGACTTATCTGAAGGATTCCTGCTGTAGGTGATTGCTGATCAGACACAAAAGTGCAGATCCTTCGCTTGGCAGGAGGACAAATTGCTATGGTGATTTGCTAGACATGAAGATGATTTATTGCATCAAAAGACACCTTCGCTATCCCTGAGAGAGAGTTCGCTGTCCTTGGATCAGGTCACTTGTTGAAGGTATAAGATCACTGCTTGCAGAAAGAATTCGCTAACCAAGAATGCTGCTCCAGGTTTGCTGATCAATGAAGCTGATCAATCACAGCCTCAAGGAGAAGTTCGCTGCCGCTATACATGCATTTGTTGCCCTAGATAATGCAGTCTTCAATCTTGAATGAAGTCGCTGATGCAGAGGAACCAATTTGTTGATTACAAGATAGTAGTCGCTGATTGTTTAACAGATGTATTTGATACTTGCAAAAGACTTCAAATATATATGTGTCCAATTCACCTAGACACCTCAGGTCGGCCCTTTCAACTTGGCGCCAAAACATAGGGTTAAATTACAAGTTACAACTATAGGGTCGAACCAAATATAAATTCTGAGTTACATGTGATAGGGTCTGCCCTATTTCCATTTACAAGTTACAATGCCCATTATAGGGTTGGACTCAATTACAAGTTACTTTAGTCATTATAGGGTTAGCCCTATTCACAAGTTACATCGCCCATTATAGGGCCAGACCAAATTACAAGTTACATAATGTGTTTGGGTCTAGCCCATTACAAGTAATACTTATATTTGATCCAAACTAGCTATTATTTCAACAAAAGGGACTTACGCTTATGAACACGACTGGAATGTGGAATCTTACCTACCTTGCTTGGAAAATAAAAGATAAAAGAGATGAAGGGTTAGAAAATTTAATCTAATTCTAAGAATGTAAGAAATGATTGTTGACTCGGTGCAACCAAACCAATCTTTGCTTCGCCATGAGGAAACAACTACACAAATATAGTGCAATCTCCTAAGGATAAGTGAATGATATTCATATCACTTATGCATACCAACATTACGAACAATGAGCATAAAACAATTGAAGTTAAGCATTTTAGATAAGTTCAGTTTAACCATGCACTACAACTTGCAATCAACAAATTCCAAGTGGTATGAACATTAGGTTTCACCATACATCAACAATAAAATCTTGCATTCTTCTAACAAATCTAAACTATGAGAAGTAGAGACCATGCAACATGTTGAAATAGCACACAAGATCCACCATATCTTCAATGAAAATAGTATGTTGATTACAACAAGCCTTGGCAACAATCTCGTTTCCTCCTACTCTATTGCTAGCTCTAATTGCTACTAATTATTAACTATTGATCAACTATTAATTATTAACCCTTACAAATGAGAGAATTGAGCATGATATAGAGGTCTCTTTACAATTCAATGGCTTAGATTGATTTGAGATCAATGGCCGAGATGGTATGATAAAACCCTAATTAGAGTTACTTATAATTAATTTCATTTGGCCAATGAGAAAATTACATCATTTGGGACACATGTCCTTCCTTTAAATTCTGACAAATGAGAGATGAGATTAGATACATGGAACAAACTTCGATGCAGTGCCATGTGTCACTTGCTCCTTTCACTGAATGAGTGTGATACATTGAACCTGAATGTGCTGCCTTGTCACAACTTGAGTGGTTGATGATGAATGGGATGCCAACTCAACGTGCACAACATGTAGATCATCACAAAGTGTTTGTGATGAGACAATATCTTTTGATACTCAACATTATCTAGTTGCTTGATGTGATGAAGATGGGGCATATTCCCAAATTGTATCATCTAGATGATCAAGTATCTAACTTTGCTTAATTGTTCTGGAATTATCTCTCCTTGATCACGATCACTCTTCCATCTTCCTGCTTAGAATTTTTCTTTGTTCTTTTGATTGACAATGTTCGATCCTGGCCTCGTAATGCCTACACTTGATCTTCTCGTGCAAGTTCATCCTCTTGCTTGGGAATCTCGTGCTTATGTAGTATTGCACCTTGAATCTTACATTGATCCTTACTTAAATTTGAATCCCTTGCCTTGATGTAGCGTATCCCCATGGTGCAATGTTCCTCAACCAGGATTTCCTCTTTGGCCTGACCCCTATTCTTGGATTTTTGAAGGAAATTCAAGATAGTCTCATATCTTTCCTTGTTGAATCCTCATCTTAAAGTGCTTGAACTTGTCTACCTTTGTAGTGCAATGTTGAAAATGTGACGCGTATGTGTTGCTTTCCTTCTAGCCTTGAAACTTGGTACCTCATTTACTTTGTGATGTAATGAAAGACTTGAGTGTGTTAAGCTCCTCATGTTGATGTAGGGCAACCTTGAAGTTGTAGGTCCTTTCATCCTCCTCATGTTGATTTCTCCTTTATACTTTACTGGTGAAAGGGTCACCACCTTTCATAAGAATTCAGACACCACCCTCCATTGCTGCCTTTTGAGAATAATAAATTATTTTACAAATGGATCTCCCTTGGATTGTCCTCCTTAGATGATCTCTCTTGGATGTCCTCCTTACATGAAACCTTCTTCCCTTTATATCTTCCAATGTGAGGGAGAAGTCACATATCTTCATCATGCCTGCCCTTTGCAAGAGTCACATCTTTTCACAATCATCACCCTTTGAAACAGCACAGCTCTTCATCATTTCTGCCCTTTGAAAGAGTCACAACCTTTCACAATTACCACCCTTTTAAAGAGTGCAACTCTTCATCATTTCTGCCCTTTGAAAGAGTCACGAACTTTTATAATTACCACCCTTTGAAAGAGCACAACCCTTAAACTCAATTAAATTTTAATTATATTATATTAAATTCTTTATTATTATTAAATCCTATTTCAAAAAGGAGACATTACCTAGGCTAAATGGGTCATCTTTTGCTACTCATTGGCGTTGATGATGTAGCGTCAGAAGTAATCCTTCAGGGCTGATTAGTAGATATCAAATATGAGAATGGCCTATCGGCCTTACATATTTAGAAAACCAATTTACTTATGCATTAATATCGAACATATTGCATTATCGGGTTTTTATGATTAATCATTAAAGTTGTTTATCGGGTTTGTTAGATAAACATTAGACAATCAAATTAAATAACACATTGTGTTATTAATGAATCGGTTTGTTGAAAACCGATTTAGATTATTATGAAGAGACACATTTTCTATTGGAAAGACATCAGATTTAATATATATAGATAATACATCTTTCCTATTGGCATGTCGTGATAGATATATGATACATACTCAGATCGGAAATATACAAGTCGAGACTTTATCATATCTTAGAGGTGGATTGAAGATATATAGTCAGTAAGCATACTACATATTCTCTGGCAGACCAACGTGATCTTCTGTAGCAGTCCGACTTATCCATCTGCAGTTCGTGTTCATTGAATCTGACAGGTTAAAGAGATTTCATTCTACAGCAATAAGAATCTGGTTCAACATACATTCAGCAGATTGAGTTTGACTGTTCAATTACTATATTACCTTGTGTGGTAATTGTTGTGTGCATAAAGCTTCAAGCAGTGAAGCCATTCCTTGTAAATCATATTCAGACCTGATTATATATAACTGATAATTTTTTGTGGTTGGGTTTTTTCACCTTCATAACGAAGGTTTTCCCAGGGTAACTTAGTGTTCAGACTGTTCATTTGTGGTGAATTTTATTTTCTGCTATAATCTAATCCTAAATTTAACATGGTATCAGAGCCACGGTGAAAGAAGATCGCGATTAGATTCTAAACAACTTCTAAATATTCTCTCCTCTCTCTCCCTGCCATGCAATATCTCTAAGTCTCGAAAATGGTGAATGGTCTTAAAGTCGAAGATAGACTTGAAGGCGCATCTAACTTCATCTCATGGAAGTTTAGAGTGGTCATTGCACTTGAAGAAAATGATCTTCTTCAATTCATAGAGGAAAATGATTTATCCGAACCTAAAGATCACGAGGAGAAACTGCAATTCAAGAAAAATGCCATCAAAGCAAAGAAGATATTAATCGACTTCGTGAGGGATCACTTGGTACCTCTCATCTCCAAGATGACAACTGCAAGAGATATGTTCAAGATCTTGGAAGGTTTATATGAGATTAACAACGTAAGTAGGGCTCTTGCCTTGAGACAACAACTCCACCAAGTGAAGATGGCAAAAGGAGATTCAGTCATCACCTACTTCATGAAAATTTCAGAATTGGGAGATCAACTATGCGCAATTGGGGATCAAGTGCTAGATAAAGACCTTGTCATGCTAGCCTTGAATGATCTGCCTCATTCATGGGAGCCATTTATTCAAACCATAAGTGGAAGGTCAAAATTACCTAAGTTTGATCGACTTCGAGTAGATTGTATTCAAGAAGAATCAAGATTGACTACCAGAGGAATCGTCAAGTGTTCTCAAAATGTAGATACACATGTTCTTGCTGCTCAATCTACCAAGAAGCGAAAGTATTGGAAGAAGGGCAACTTCAAAAAGAATAGAGATTTCAAATCAGATTCTGCACTTGATTCTAGGAAGAGGAAGAAAGATCTCTCTCGCATCCAGTGTTTTAGATGTGACAAGTTTGGTCACTTTGCAAAGGATTGTTTAACAAGACCTAATCATCAAGGAGCAAACATCAATGAAGTCTCATCTCAGAAGGAGGTTGAAGATAACTCCAATGGTTTTCTTTTCATTTCAGCATTATCAAGCAATGTTCCTACAGGCAGTGATACATGGTTAATTGATAGTGGAGCCTCTCGACATATCACTAGTCATCGGGAGTACCTTTCTGATTTAGTAGAGAAAGAGTCACATCTCCAAGTCATCATTGGGGATGATGCACGTTATGTTGTAAGAGGAATTGGTGCTACATCTCTAAAACTTGAATCAGGAGTTTCTCTACACCTAAGTGATGTATTGTTCGTTCCAGGGATCAAGAGGAACCTAGTATCCATTTCAGCCTTGGAGGATAAGGGATATCAAATTGGATTTTTTGAAGGAAGAGTTCTTGCTTGGCCTAAGAACTCCAGCATCAAGACTGCTCGTGTGATCGGAAATCGACATGAGAGTTTATACAAACTCTCCACTCTCCCAGTTCAAGCACTTATTCTTGATTTTGCAAGTTTCAGCGAACTCTGGCACATAAGACTTGGACATCTTCACTTCAGGGCTCTTCCATCTTTGGAGAAGATGGTAAAAGGTATTCCTAAACTCATTCATGTAAATGATGGTACTTGTAAAGGTTGTGCTATGGGTAAAAATGTTAAAAGTCCTTTCCATAGCAGTGAAAAGTAGGTCTAAAGAAATACTAGATATTGTACATTCAGATTTATGTGGTCCAATGTCAACTCCATCCCTAAGTGGATGTTTGTATTATGTAACTTTTATAGATGACTACTCTAGGAAGACTTGGATTTATTTCTTAAGGTCTAAAGAGTCTAATGAAGTCCTAGGAAGGTTTGAAGAGTTTAAAGCTCTTGCAGAAAATATCACTGGGAAGAAAATTAAAATTCTAAGGTCTGACAATAGAGGTGAATACATCTCGGGTAGCTTTCGTGATTTCTGTATTGAGGCAGGGATCAAGAGGGAGTTCTGTGTTCCGTACAACCCTCAACAAAATGGGGTTGCTGAAAGGAATAACAGATCTATAGTTGAAGTTGCAAAAGCTATGATTCATGATCAAGACCTTCAGATTTTTCTATGGGCAGAAGCCTCTAGAGCAACATTGTATGTTCAAAATAGATGTCCTCATCGGATATTACAAAATATAACTCCTGAAGAAGCTTTTTCAGGTATCAAGCCTGATATCAATCACTTGAGAATATTTGGTTGTCCTGTGTATGTTCATATTCCCAAGGACAAGAGAACCAAGTTGGAGCCTTCTGGCAAGAGAGGAATATTTGTAGGCTACAGTGAAACCTCCAAAGCCTATCGTGTTTACATTCCTGGTCAAAAGCAAATAGAGGTTAGCAGGGATGTCACATTTGAGGAAGATGTTGCATTCAGAAAATCAAAGGGCTCATGCATGGAGATAAATGATGAGACTTCTCAAGACATGGATGTTGACCATACTCCTCAGATTCAGAGGGATTCTACAATACCTGATGTAAGCAATGATCCAATTGAACCCTTGGATCCCACTGATGGGCCTAGGGATATTGTTGTGTCTCGAAAGAGAACTCTTTGGGCACGAAACACTATGCAGGAAGCATAACAGTTTGCTGCTCCTAGAGGTACATTCAGGGAAAGCAAAAGACCACAAAGATTCTCTGGTTATGTCGCATTAATGTGTAATCTTATTGAATCTGAACCTTCTAGTGTAGAAGAAGCCTCAAATCAACAAGTTTGGAAAGATGCAATGGACGAAGAGTATCAATCCATTCTCAAGAATAATGTGTGGAATATTGTGCCTAGACCAGAAGGGAAGTCTGTTGTATCTTCCAAGTGGTTGTTCAAGATAAAACATGCAGCTGATGGCAGCATTGAAAAGTACAAAGCTAGATTTGTTGCTCGTGGTTTCTCCCAACAAGAAGGAATAGACTACGAAGAAACATTTGCTCCTGTTGCTCGCTATAGTTCCATTAGAACCATCATTGCTATTGCAGCAGCTGAAGGATGGAAGTTGCATCAGATGGATGTGAAGACTACTTTTCTCAATGGCATGATTGAAGAAGAAGTCTACATCGAGGAACTTGAGGGGTTCGTGATTCATGGGAAAGAGTCTCATGTGTGTAAATTGAAGAAAGCCATATATGGTCTTAAATAGGCACCTCAGGCTTGGTATGAAAGAATTGATAGATACTTAGTGGGTTTGGGTTTCTTCAAAAATGATGCTGATCTAAACTTTTACTTCAAAGTATTCAATGGTGATATGTTGATCTTGGTACTTTATGTTGATGATCTATTTATAATCGGAGAAGATCATCTCATTAATAGATGTAAGAAGGTGTTGACTTTAGAATTTGAGATGAAGGACTTAGGACTCATGCACTTCTTTCTCGGGTTGGAGGTGTGGTAGAGGCCCAATGGGATTATTCTAAGTCAAGGTAAATACACCATCAACATCTTGAAGAGATTTGGAATGACTGATTGTAAATCCATGTCCACACCCATGGAAACTTGAAGAAATTAAGGGAAGCTGCAGCTAGTTCAGATCTTGTGGACCCTACTATGTATAGGCAATTGATTGGGTCCCTGATGTATCTAGTTAACACTAGACCAAATATTTGTTATGCAGTGAGTGCACTTAGTCAGTTCATGAGTGAAACTAGACAGATACATCTAGTTGCAGTCAAGCATATCTTGAGATACTTGTGTGACACAGTTGGGTATGGCTTGAAATACTCTTCTAGTATGAACTTGATTCTTGAAGGATATTCTGATTTTGATTGGGCAGGAAATGTTATTGATCGGAAGAGCACTTTTGGTTGTTGCTTCAGTTTGGGATCTGCTATGATTTCTTGGTGTAGCAGGAAGCAGTCTTCAGTAGCTCTGAGAACTACGGAGGCAGAATACATTGCAGCATGTGTAGCAACTCGCGAAGCATTGTGGCTTTGTAAGCTCCTTGTAGGATTGTTTGGTCAATCATTGAAGCCCACCACCATAAATTGTGATAACCAAAGTTGTGTGAAGCTTTCAGTCAATCCAGTATTTCATGACAAAACGAAGCATGTAGAGATCTAGTACCACTATAGCAGAGATATGGTACAAAGGAATGTTGTTCATTTTAGATACATTTGTACTGAGGAACAAACAATTGACATTTTCACCAAGCCTCTTGCGAAAGTGAAATTTGTGCATTTTCGGGAGAAGCTTGGAATTGTGGAAAATGAAGCCCTTGCCGAGAGGGAGTCTTAGCATCATTGATTACTTGATATGTATTATAATGCATTCTTCTCTGTGAGAGAAGTTTGAGGTATCAACCCTTGTTAAGCATTCTTCTTTGTGAGAGAAGTTTGAGATATCAACCCTTGTTGAGCATTCTTCTCTGTGAGAGAAGTTTGAGGTATCAACCCTTGTTGTGCATTCTTCTCTGTGAGAGAAATTTGAGGTTCCAGCCCTTGTTCTACCCTCTGCGAGTAGGTATGGTGGATGTCATGTATAAACTCTATGACTTAGCAGTTGTGTATTCACCCTTTGGGAGTAGCCATGGTGGTTGTGTTCATTTGTATGAAGAAGGATTCCTCCCTAGCTAAGAGGGAGTGTTGATGATGTAGCGTCAGAAGTAATCCTTCAGGGCCGATTAGTAGATATCAAATATGAGAATGGCCTATCGGCCTTACATATTTAGAAAACCAATTTACTTATGCATTAATATCGAACATATTGCATTATCGGGTTTTTATAATTAATCATTAAAGTTGCTTATCGGGTTTGTTAAGTAAACATTAGACAATCAAATTAAATAACAAATTGTGTTATTAATGAATCGGTTTGTTGAAAACCGATTTAGATTATTATGAAGAGACACATCTTCTATTGGAAAGACATCGGGTTTAATATATATAGATAATACATCTTTCCTATTGGCATGTCATGGTAGATATATGATACATACTCAGATCGGAAATATACAAGTCGAGACTTTATCATATCTTAGAGGCGGATTGAAGATATATAGTCAGTAAGCATACTACATATTCTTTGGCATACCAACGTGATCTTCTGTAGCAGTCCGACTTATCCATCTGCAGTTTGTGTTCATTGAATCTGACAGGTTAAAGAGATTTCATTCTACAACAATAAGAATCTGGTTCAACATACATTCAGCAGATTGAGTTTGACTGTTCAATTACTATATTACCTTGTGTGGTAATTTTTTTGTGCATAAAGCTTCAAGCAGTGAAGCCATTCCTTGTAAATCATATTCAGACCTGATTATATAAAACTGATAATTTTTTGTGGCTGGGTTTTTCCACCTTCATAAGGAAGGTTTTCCCAGGTTAACTTAGTGTTCAGCCTGTTCATTTGTGGTGAATTTTATTTTCTGCTATAATCTGATCCTAAATTTAACAATTGGAAGAGGACATTACATCTGTGACGGTCCCAAACTTTTGAGGTGAAATGATTTTCTAGGGCCATAATTATGCCACATCTAGTTATAGAAAGGGGGTGAGGCTTTGAGACATTTGAAGGGCAAATTATATTGGGTTTGTGTAGAGAATGTCTCTAGAGTTCTTTGTATATATTTAGGGTAATGTTAACTTCCTATTAAGGTTCCCTCTTGTCATAGTTGTAGGCATGAATGCATTGAGCATTTGATAACATGACAACATTTAAAAACATTTCAAACATTGTAATCATCATTTGTTCCCATTATGTGGATTTATGCAGATCATTTTTGGATTATTAAGTATGCTTTGTGTATAATGGCTATAATGTGATGGAATATATGTCTTTATCCCAATTGGATAGGTACTGGTCTTGGATCCATTTGACTGGTTTCACACCGTCAAAACAAATTGAAACCATTAATTAGTAATTTAAGAGTAAACTCAGTACTATGCATTCATGATCTCGTATTTTAACTAGGGAATCAATCTTAAGGGATCCTTAAATGAACTTATTTCAAGTGGGTCATGCTTGCACAACCAAATCAGCTATATAGAGGTATCTGGATTATTAATTGTTCTTGGCTTAGTGACAATCTTTGGAGTCAAGTCAATAAGTTGGGTTTAGCTATCACCATTTTTGGCTGTCCATTTTGTTTATCAAACCACTAGGAACACCCTCTTGAGTCTAAGCTAAGCCCAAAGAGTATGTAATGTCCCCATTTCTCTAGTTGCTAACTAGATGCATAGATTTGCTTGACACCCATCTCCGTAGGCAAATTCATAGTTTAGGGGGGATGACTGGTTAGCCAAAGGGAACCAATACTTAGCCAAATTTTACTTTGGTGAACCATTTATAATAAAACTTTATAATATTATGTTATGAAGTTATTTTTCCTAAATTTAGAAAAAGTTAATAAAGGTGACTTTATAGTTACTACTTTTTGGAATAAGTAACTTTATATCAAAAGTTACATTGCACTTTTCCCTAGGAGGTGAAATAACTTAAAAGGTGGTCATAATTCCATGATGAAGACTACCCTCAAGGCTGGGCACTCATTTGGAGGGAAATAAGATTCCTTGGCATCTTTGGAGATGCCCTTTTGAAGTTCGATGGGGGTTTGGGAAGCTTTAATTGAAGGAGGGGATTCATTTTTTGAGAGCTTGATTTCATTTTTGATGATTTTTTCTGTTTTGCATGGTCTGCAGCAGAGGGTTCCAGGTTTGGGAGCCATAAGAGGACGAAAATCCTCCATTTGTTGAAGGTGTGGATGATACCCCACACTCCTAGCACCACCACGACAGCATCTAATGGCAAGAATTCGACCAATAAGGGTTATAGACAGCAGAAATCCATCCTTGTGAGCATTGGCAGGTCTGATACATCAGTTCTGGGCAGTTTGCAGCCCACTACCAGCAGTTACAGTGGTATTTATTGCAGGCTGTACTTTCCCCAGCTTAGCCATACCACTATCTTTGCCTAGGGATCACAAAAAAATAATTCCAAGGGTTTTGGTTCACTCTTTTGGTTCAGGATTCATTGTCAACAAAAGATAGAAGCATTCCAATTGTCATTCCAACACAATGATCGCTTATGTGGACAGTATGAACATTTCCTTGGGAAAGACTTAGCAGATTCAGGAGCTTGCCCCTGGCGCCTGGCAAGAAATCCGTATGGGTGTGCAAATTTTTCATATAATTTGTTTTGATAATTATTTACTAGCATAATGAAACCCATTGGAGCGGTTAGTACTTAGAAGAGACCCTCCTGTCAGCATCCATTCCCTTCCAATCAAATAAGGAGCTCATTCAGGCAAGCTTTGGACTTGTGGTTGGCCAACTTCGGCTCCTGATATTTCCAGATTTGATTTTAGATGTTTGATAAATTGCTGTTAATAAATCATTTACCACTGAGTCTCTATTTTAGTATTAGTTCTTTCTTGTATTGCAATTGTATTCCATTTTTGTTTCCAAACTTCAAGCATAAAACACCCAAAAAAGCATAAAACTTCAAAATACACCAAAAAGAAGCAAAATATCAATCGCTGATCAGAGAAGTCAGATTCAGAAAAACAAAGTATTTTGTGTAAAATTATAGCTGACATCTTTTAGTGGTATCAGAGCAATGATCTTGCTAGCCTGAGGGTCATCGGAGTAATTCTATGCATCGGGACAGATTTGGTACCTACAGATTTTACACACGCCCGAGACCTCGGGTGGATTTGAATTTTGTCACTGAACCACCATTAGAGACTATTATGGGTGATATTCCAGAGGGTCACAGGGGCCCTCCCAGACAAGAAAGATGTAATGTCCCCTACTAGGTTTAGGCTTGTCTTAACCATAATTAATCTATTTCAATATACTAAAATTGATTAAGAGACTAATCATGAAGCCAGTCATTGATATTCTTCAATTTATTAGTTATTAACAAGTGCTTATTTATTTTCCTCATTAGAAGATTAATTTCATTATTCATAGTTTCTTAATATAGATATTAGACCTTGTTACTGTTAGTTTTTAGTGATCAGATTAACAATTAATGAGCAGAAAACAAAATGCACAGAAAGAAGAACACACAACACAAATATACCTGGGAAAACCTCCCGCTTGGAGAGAAAACCCAGCAACTAATGTCTCAGATCTGCCTTAGATTAATCACAGAAATAGGTTACAACTTTGCCCAGCTAGGGCACAAACATAAGTGACACAACTTATCTGATCCTGGGACCTGAGATCAGACTTGAAGAAGTCTCCAACATGCAGGTACTACTGCCTATAGCAGGTTCGACAACCTCAGAACAGCCTAGGGTGATGTTCGCTTAGCTGGAAATGAAGTTCGCCCAGCTAAGAAGAGATTCACTAGGACTCAGACTGAGATCGTAGACCTTCAAATGTATTCGCGGATGTATCAGAGTTATTCGTTGTTGTATTGCAGAGATAGTTCACTGAAAAGGATGATATGAACAATGATAAGTACTTTGTACTTATAGGCGACTTAACGTTTAATTCTTTAAGTTGGCTAGCATATATTAAATTACAAACAAATGTATTAAAGGTGGCGCCAAAATGAATTAGGTCCACACATTATACATTAATATAGGTCATGCCCTATATGCAAGACACATTTGGGTTGTGTTGATGTGTATTTTGTACACAACCAAACACAGAATAAAATACCTAAAGGTACCTTATCCTCTCTTGAGCAAAGTTTCCGACTGCTGAAGATCTTGCTGAAGGATCAGTCGGAGTAACTCCAAGGTTCTGTTATGTAGGATCTCTACGTGTGGATAAGCTCTTTGTGGTATGATGTGATTTGCTGGAATCACAAGGGGACTTACACTCAATGACCTGAATGTCTGATTTGTTGGAATCACGAGTCCTATTTACTAACTGGAAGACAAACAAATGGCAAAAGATGCAAGGTTCAGGAAGTCTACTCTACTACCTAGAATGCAAGAAGATGGATGAACGACTAGGTGGAGTCCTACTGGGCTGGGTCTCACCATCAGGCTTGAACAATTCGACACCAGCTCAATGCGATCTTCTAAGGGGTGCTTCCAATATGTTCAAATCGTACACCATCAGACACTGATCACCATCCAAGATAATGCATGAAACAATAGACGTGTAACGACTTAGGATCAAGCTCATTTTATTCCAGTTGACCACGCAAGGCGCACTTACCATCAGCAAGAGGCTAGTGGTTTGGATTAGACGGATTTCACATAGGTGCATTCGACAATTTTCTTCATTCAATCTAATCATCTACCATCTAGAATTGAAGATTCAACAAGAAACCATGCATATTGCAAGAAACGACACACTTCACCATTACTTCAATGAAAATGGAGTTTGTTTACAATCAATGGCAACAATTTCTTGCCTTGTCCTCCTATTCTACTCTAATTGCTATTCTATCAACTGGCTATTCACCTTCTAACTATTAATGACTAACTATTTCCTAACTCCTCCCTCTTAGCCTTTACAAAATGAAGTGCCGGGGCTTATATAGTGCCCTTAATACAATTCAATGGCTAAGATCAATTTGAGATCAATGGCCAAGATTCTACAATGAAAACCCTAATTAGGGTTTGTTATAACCAACTCAATTCTGACCAATGAAATAATTGTATTAATTGGACACATGTCGTCTCTGGAATATTCGACCAATGGATAGCTGGGGTAGGTACATCGAAGTTTGTGCCACCTTTAATGAGTCAAGTACATTGAATCTGGACATGCTGAGGTGGACCAACTCGACTGGAGGAGTGATGACTAGGATGCCACCTCGTCTGATACTTGCAACTTGGTAGATATCCAATTCGATGATGCTGAGAAGCTAGCTTTAATTAATTCATCTGAAACTATCTACTTCTTCAATGAACCCTTGCTCTGACTTCTTTTGTCTTTGATGTGTAGGATGATGATGTACCTCACCTTGGAATGCTGGATTGGAAGAGGTTATTCCTGATGATGCTTGACCGAAGAAGGCCGTCCTTGTCGATACTAGACTGGAGGAGGTCGCCCTTATCCTTGCTTGATCTTCTTTGATGATACTAAGCTAGAGGAGACCGTCCTTGATTTGGCTTGATTTTCTTTGATGAGAGTCTGCCAAGTAATAGATCCTCCGGCTTTGGGTGGTTATTTGAAACCTACACAAAAACTTAAAATTAGTCTTTGAGCATCATACCTTAAAGCATGAAATTTAAGACCTTTCAAGGGTATAACTTAAGATATTAATTTGAAAAGAACATGATAAATCCAGAATTCTAATTTTTCAAATTAATGGCAATGAAATCAAAATAAACCTTGAATAAGAACTTCAAAATGATTCTTCATACCTTCCCCTTTGAAAGCCTAACTATAAAAACCTTGGAAAATGATGAAAGAAGACCGGATTTTGTTGGACAAGGGTTGAATCGTGGTCTTCCTTTGGATGAATTTCGCCTCCATTAGCCCTCAAAAGAGCTTCACTTTCCACTAGCCTCCAAACACTTAGCAAATTCTGGAAATTATCCTCCAACTTATCAAGAAATTCGCCTCCAACTCAGCTAGGATTTGCTCTTCAAATTGCTCCTCAATTTCGCACTTAGAAGGATGAATGAATGATTTGAAACTTGAAGCAATACTCCCCCATTATATAGAGCGCTCACCCTACTCCCTTGAAGGCCGACTTGGCAAATAAGGGGTAAAATAAATAAAATTTCCTTGAAAAGGTGGCCGACTTGCCTATAAAGGCAAAATAATGTTTTTTGAACGCTCATCTTTTATTTTTTTAAATTTCAAAATTAATTACAAGGCCCAAAGGTGGATTTTTCATTTATTTCAAGGCCCAAAAAATTATTTTATTAAATTAAAAATGCCTTAATTAATGTGCATTTAATTCAATCTTTCCAAATGTTTTAAATTTGGCAAATTTGGCAAAATTTGGCAAATTTGGCAAAATTTGGGAATATCAAGGTTTGACTGAGGCTTAGTGAAGCTTCTTCAAGATTTCGCCCTGGACCCTCTGGAAGGGTTAGGAGCGATTTTTCAATTTTAGGCCAAAATTTCACTTTAGTTTGATCATTAAACTCCTTCAAGGCGATCTCTAGGTTTCATTTACCTCCATTACTGAGCTGGCTCATCAAAATTTTGAAGGAAATAGTGCATTTAGGGGGATTTCGCTTTGGACCCTCTGGAAGGGTCAGGAGCGAAATTCATAATTGGGCTCAAAATTTTCATTTTCTAAAGTTCACAACCCCTTCAAGGCATTCCAAATAGCATTTTTCACTGAGGTCCAGGCTTAGTCTCATTCAAAACCTGGAGAAAAAGGTGGATTTAGGGTTTTTCGCCCTGGACCCTCTGGAAGGGTCAGGAGTGATTTTCCTTGCCTAGGCTTACTCCATCATTTTAACTCCAATCAACTTTACAAAGCTAGGAAATAGTCCTCTTCATTCACCCAATCCAAGCTTGGTTCGTTCCTGCAAGGCAAAATAGGGGATTTTCAAATTTTCGCCCTAGACCCTCTGGAAGGGTCAGAAGCAATTTTCCTTTTCTAGGCTAGGTTGCTTCTTCTTGACCATCCAAATTATCTTCAAAAGGCAAAACATACTTCCTCACACCCATTCAAGCCATAAAAACTAGAAGTTGTCTTGACCTTGCGAGGAAAATAGATGGATTTGGAAATTTCGCCCTGGACCCTCTGGAAGGGTCAGGAGCAAATTTCTCTCTTTGGCACAATTTCTTCACTTTTTGATGGTTTCTTGCAACCTCAATTCACTCCCAGGGGCAATTCCTTCTATTTTTCACCTCATCCCATACTTACCTTAGCAAAACTTGATAGCAAAGAGTGATTTTGAGAAAATTTGCTCTGGACCCTTTGGAAGGGTCAGGAGCGAATTTCATGATATGGGCTTGATTCTTCCTTTCATGATGCCTTAAACACTTCAATTCAACCAAACCAAGCAAGAAATACCTCCTATAAAGTTTTTCGCCCTGGACCCTCTGGAAGGGTCAGGAGCGAAAATTAGGTTTTAAGCAAAATCCTTCATTCTTCAAAGTTGAAACTTCTTTAGGAGGCAAAAGGGAGTTGTTCTTGTTTCACTCATGCCTAAAACTTGACCTTTTTCATTGCAACATGGGAGCTATTGAGAATTTCGCTCTGGACCCTTTGGAAGGGTCAGGAGCGAAATTGCCTTCCTTGTCCAGAATTCATCATTTCGCATGCTTCCAAATCTTTGAATGATGTTCAATCTTCATTCCAAGAGACCTTGCACATAAAAATTTAGCCAAAATTAGTGACAAATAAGCTCAAATAAGATTTTCGCTCTGGACCCTCTGGAAGGGTCAGGAGCGAAATCTTCATTCCAGGCTAAATTGCTCAGTTTTTTAAGTCTCAAACCATTTCACAAGGCAAGGTTAGATCATTTTCCAAGTTAGGAACAAGGTTTCAAGCTCAAACAAAATGAAGTTTATGATGAATTTCGCTTTGGACCCTCTGGAAGGGTCAGGAGCGAAATTCCTAATCTTGGCCAAAATCCTGACTTCATTTTCACATTTTTCCATCCAAACAAGTGTTTTGCCCTCAAAGATGCCTGGGAACGAGTTGGTTCTAAGTTTGGGTCAAACTAGAATGCCTTATGGAGATTTTCGCCTTGGACCCTTTGGAAGGGTCAGGAGCGAAATTCGCTTTGGACCTTCTGGAAGGGTCAAGAGCAAAATTCGCCTTGGACCCTCTGGAAGGGTCAGGAGCGAAATTTGACTTTTTGAACTCTCCGTCAGGATCATTTTATGGAATATAACATTTAAGTATACCTTCTATCTTTCTTCTTTCTTATACTTTAAGTTATATTCCATATATACTTTCAGGATGTTTGAGAGTGTTTTCAGACCTCCAGGAGCTATATTGCAAAATCTAGCTTTTGGAGGATCCTTTAGTTTTCCAGACTTAGTCAAATTTCAGGATCAGGACATTCCAGACTCAGCCAAATTTCAGGATCAGGACATTCCAGACTTCATCACTCATCATTGTCCTCACCCAAGCAGAACCTGCTATCCAGGTGATCCCCTTGGCGACACTCGAAAGTTAAAGGCTGACAGACAAAACCCTAAAAGACCTGGAAAACAAACCCCAAAAAGCAAAAAGCAGGGGTCCCCATTTGCAATGGGGCGATGTGTGAAATGGTCACAACAGGTTGGCCCTTATAACACGTTACATTTGTAAATAACCCAAGTCGCACAAGTAGGGCCTGACCTAAATCATATTACAAGTTACATTAATATCCCAAATACCCCCATACACAATAAATTATAAGGCCGAAGGCCACATTAAAATTTACCAAGCTAGGTTGGCCCAATCAAGGAATACGACCTAGCTACATTTTCAACAATTACTACTTCAGTTTTAAGGGAGAAGGATCTATGTATGTTACCAAAGCGCTTAGAGACCAAATACAATAGGTTCCCTCAAAGTTTACAGATCCAAGCCCTTACCTATCTTGGGTCTGTACCCTCAAGGCTTAATGGGTTGCTGATCCCCACCCTATCTTGGGACTTAACCTATTGCTTGGATTTAGACTGCCCCTCTTTGGAACATCTCATTCCCATCTTCTTAAATACTGACAATAATAACATGATTTAGACTACAAGTATAATAACTTCTCATGTATTATGAATATATATGAAATTAAATATG
The DNA here is from genome assembly GCF_030272615.1 of Cryptomeria japonica. Lineage (NCBI taxonomy): Eukaryota > Viridiplantae > Streptophyta > Pinopsida > Cupressales > Cupressaceae > Cryptomeria > Cryptomeria japonica. Next base: position 518,411,850 of record NC_081405.1, on the reverse strand, counting down.
ACTGTCATACATATTGCAGTCTATATACTAAATTCTTCATAACAACATTATCAGGATTCATATATTAAGCATACATATTTAGCACATCCCATGCAGACCACCAAGAACACAAATGTTACTGCCTGTAACTCAATAACAGTTCTGATATGATCTGATCAATGGTGATCTAACTGGATCCTTTTGATTCCTTTCCTTTATATCTCTCAATGTGAGGGCCATGTATGCCCTTTGGCAAGAGACACACCCTTTCACCATTAGCACCCCTTGAAAGAGTGCAACTCTTCATTATTTCTGCCTTTTGAAAGGGACACAACCTTTCATAATCAGATCTGCACTTCCTATTTAAATCAGATCCGCACTTCTGATTTTTAAATTGTCCCCCTCTCAAATGAGGTTCTCTTCTCCCTTTTATATCTCATTGTTGAGGGATTCACAACTTTTCCTTCCATGTCTCTTGACCTTTCATTAACTTAATTAAATATTATTTTATATTTTAATTTTAATTTTTATTATTATAATTTTATTATTATTTATTATTAAATTCTATTTCAAAGTGGGGGCATTACAAAAGACAAAACCCACTCAATCTTGATGAGATCATGAGAAGCTTGGTTGATGCGCAACCAAGAATTGTTCAGGCTATTGACAGACTACATGACACATTGGATAGGATGGATTTGTGAAATCACAAGGGTAGGCGTAGAAGTCATAGCAGATCAGTTTGAGCTGCAGGGAGCCGTGGCAGCAATAGGGCTCCATCTTCTGTGGGAAGTGCATCCATTTCACCACGGAGAGACAAAACACATAATAGGACAGCTGATAGACTTATGCTACCTCAGTTCACTCCTAGGGATGAGCCACCATTGGCTGATCCACATAATGGAGTGACTTTCCAAGATATAGTTATGGCTGCCAGCGATGAGTGGGCCCAACTTCCAATACACATCAGAGATGCTTTCCCTCTGCATCAATATTGTATGCAACACATAGATTCTATGAGGGGACAAAATGGCAGATGGCCCAGACAACAGTGGAATAATGATTTGAAGAAAGCTACAGATAAGCTTACCTTATCCATATTTCATGGCAGTGGCTCCATTAATGCACTAGCATGGGTCCATAAGTTGGACATATACTTATCCTTGAAACCTATGGTTGAAGATGAAGCCATTTAGTTTGCTGCCCTGCATTTGGAGGGTGTTGCATACGATTGGTGGCACCATGGATTAGTCACTCAGAATCATGCTCTTATTCATTCATACGCAGAGTTCACAGAGAGACTGATTGTCAAGATTGACAGGAAAGATGTGGAACTTTATTACAGGGATTTAGCTCTCCTGAAACAGTCGGGACATGTGGAGTCTTATATTAATGAATTTCAGCATATAGCAGTGATGGTGCCTGAGATGCCCGATAGGAAGGTAGTGATGCTTTTCATAGAGGGTCTTCATGAGAGATATCGTAGTTTAGTCAAGGCTTTGAAGCCTAAGACTTTGCAGGAGGCCATACAACTTACTTTGGACTTGGATACCACACTTCCACCATCCACTTTTTAGCAAAATAAAAACTTTCCCAGCAACTCCAAACCTTTCCAAAAGACATTTACTCTGCATAAGGGAAACACATCTTCACCTAAGATTGATCAGGAGTCTAGAAATGAATTGAGAAGAAAGAAGCTGTTTTTTACTTGCAAGGAACATTGGGAACCGGGTCACAAATAGATTATACAGTAGCAGTAGATTATACAGCTTCACAGGTTGTTGATCTATTTTTCAGAGAGGTATTTCGGCTTCATGGTCTTCCCAAGACCATTGTCAGTGACTGCGATAGCAGGTTCATGAGTTCCTTTTGGCAGGAACTGTTTAGACTCACTGGCACCGAGTTGACTCCTAGCACTAGCTACCATCCCCAAATTGATGGTCAGACTGAGATCGTGAATAAATGGACAAAGGGGTATTTATGCAACTATGTGTCAGGACAGTAGTGTACATGGGTTCGTTGGTTGTATTTAGGAGAGTTTTGCTACAACACGACACATCATATGTCTATTGATATGACTCCTTTCTGTGCACTATATGGTTATGATGCTATGGCTTTTATGGATTTGACACTTGGTGATTGTAGTGCACCATTGGCATAGGATTGGCTTTAGGAAAGCCAAGACATTCTTCAGGCACTTAAGAAGAACATGCCGCGAGCCCAAAACCAGCATAAGTTATATGCTGATCCCCATAGAATTGAGAGGCCATTTGAGATTGGAGACATGGTGTTCCTACGTCTCCAACCTTATCGGTAGAGTACCTTGAAGATGAGTGGGGTAGAGAAGCTCAAGCCCCGATTTTATGGACCATACCGTGTGTTGAGGAGAGTTGGAGAAGTGGCATATGAGATTGAGCTACCACCAGAGAGCAAGATTCATAACGTCTTCCATGTATCTTGCCTTAAAAGGGCAATTGGACAAGGCACACCGACTTCATCTGTGTTAACACCCTTGGATGAGGAGGGGAAGTTGGTTATGGTTCTAGTTGAGATCCTACAACAACGAAAATTTTGGCATGATAAGCATATCTGGCGCAGGGAGTTTCGTCCAGGACAATGGGTGCTGAAGTATAACAAGTGGAATGAGATCAAATCGGAAAATTCAAAGTCAGATGGTTGGGGCCATATAAAATTCGCGAAGTAGTTGAGAATGGGGCGATTAAGTTGTCCACATTGGATGACCAACCATTAAAGGAGACAGTAAATGGGTCAAAATTAAAAATCTACCACCGCAGGGAGCAACGAAATGACCCTATTTGTCTGGAGGCGGGGCTTAGTCGGCTAATTTTAAAAGGTAATTATTTTAGTGTTTTTAAAAAAAAAAAATAGAGAACTCACCGTCCGTTCGAGATATTAAAAAACCATACAAATGAAAGAGAAAAACATCCGTACGGTCAAGTCATTAAAACTGTACGGACAGATTAAAACATATTAAACCCGTACATTGGCAAAAGTGAGCACATTGAAATCCCTACGGCTTAGAGGAGCAAATCGGATTCCATACGGCTACAGGAGGAGAGGATCGTCGTATGGGCACATGTGACGAGGAGGCCGTACGACTGTTGGATAAGGAGGACAATGTGTGGCCGAAGGAGAGGCAGAGGGTCATACGATGACATCGACTAAAAATTCGTACGACTGTCGGCATAGGCAAAGGGTCGTACGATCGCAAGAAGAAGAGTACAATCCGTATGACCACCAGAAAGAGAATTATGTACGGTCGAGCAACAATTTCGTACACCATACAGGGTGAAACCCGTACATTGGAGGCAATCAGGATTTCTGAACGGACAAGGAGTTCGTACAAGAGGCAGGAGTTTTAATCCGTACATCACATAAGGAATATATAGTGGAAATCCGTACTTCAACAACCAAATCCGTACAGGGCAATACATAGCGTGGGAGACCATACAAGGTGGCACCATAGGTCAGGGAGTCCATACATGACAAAGCCAGGAGCAAATGAAAGTCGCACAAGCTATACAGTAGAGAAAATAACGACATTTGGAAAATATTATAAGTGTGATTGACAATTCAAAGAATCATTTAAATGGAATTAGGAAAACCAAGATTGGGGAAGTTGGACTAGTGAAAACGGTTGCAGTAGTTAGAGCAATTGTCTAAGTTAGGAAAGATGGCTGAAGCAAGCATGGCAGGCATGGACAAGGGAAAGACATTGTTGCAGTCTGGAGTAAAAGTTGCAGGGCCAACAGACATAGGAAAGGGAAAAAAGAAGGTAAAGCCGGTAAAAATCACATGTGACACTGTTACATTTGAAGGATTAAGTGGAAGTGTATGTAGAACTTGGTGGCTGGAGACCCCAGATAATAATTTGATTAAATAGTCTCTCAAGAAATCATGGGTGCACTGGGCAATTCAAATGCCTATCTTTGCGATCATGGATTTTGAGCCATGTCTGCGAATGATGGTGGCCACATACGACAACGCAACGAGGGCATCGACATTCCCTTATCAGCAGAGCACTGTGACTGTCTCATTTGCACTCGAGGATTTTGCCAGGGTCTTTGGCATACCAGATGAGGGGAAGAAAGTAGACAAGGATGCCACTAAGATGTCGCCAGAGAGGAAGGAGCAACTGCTTCAGCTAATATGTCGAAGCGATCTCTCAGAATAGGAATGGGCAGCGATTAAGGCACCTAAGGGCAGAGGATTGAAGAAATTGTACACCGTTCCAGGAGAATGGCAGTGTCTGCTAGATGTCATGAAAAGCAGACTTACTGGAGCCAGTAGGGCGTTAGACACAACGGTACCCATGATTGCACTTATGAATGGACTGAGGAATGGGACGGTGTACAGGTTGTAGTCTTGTCCGACAGAATTCATGAATTTTTGACCCTACGACACAAAGCTTTTTACATGTCGTTCCATGCCATAGGGTTATTTCTTGATGTTGTACGCACACAGGTCTCTCCGGAGAGGTATGTCTAGAAACCTCGAGAGACGTTGGAATCTTAGCAGCCAACTATATTCTATTGGACCCACCTAGACACCATCGCAGGTAGTGGGGAAGCCCATTCCAATAGGAAGCGAAGGAGACCACCACAAGTAGTAGTGTCAGAAAATGAGCAGGAGACAAAGACAGTTGACGAAGATGCAGAGGAAGAGGCTGAAGAAGAGGATGATAGTAGTGCAGAGGAAGGGGAAGATTCTGATGATACTTCTTCTAGGAGCAGCCAGAGTCACGACGCTTTCTGCCTTGCTAGCCGAAAAGAAGTAGAGAAAATCCCTGGTGCAGAGGAGAGTAGTGGCCGCACGTTGTCTTTTGGGCATGTGACGAGAGGTATCCGTGGATTACTGGCGGGTGGAGTGCGACCTGCGGGAGTGGGCCGACTAGTGCATGCGCTAGCAATATTGATTCTGGATGGAGGATTGACACCCCTTTCGGCTTCGGGGGTGACGGTGGGAGCAATACCAGCCTTGCCCATTCCCGGATTTGGGCAGTTGAGACCCCGACCTCCATTGCCGACACCCTCTAGTGTCGCCACAGCAGTTCCCGCAGGGGATATACCAGTGGTTCAGGCACAGAATGTGGCTGAGGGAGCTCGAGTATTATCATTGGTTCACAGGGAACCTCCTTGCACTGAGTCTGTCGTATCGAGGGAGCCTGTACACACAAAGGCGACGACAGCAGAGGGCACGGTGACCGTAATGGCCACAGATGATGATGCTACCATGGATGAGTGGCTAGGTCGCTATGAGATGCCTCCTATGCTACCACTGGGACCCCCGCCTGCCTCACCCCAGCCACATCCTTTTCCTGAGATTGTGGACCTAGATGAGGGTAAATCTCATCTGGAGGAGGGGCGGTAGGAGTTGGTGATGGACTTCCTACAGGACACCGTTGGGTTTGGGGAGGAGACGAGAGAGATGCAACAACAGATGAGGGCCACTTCAGAGAGCCAACGAGGGATCATGGAGATGTTTCTGGCGGAGATGGGAGCCAGTACGCAGAGGATGGCAACGTAGGTAGAGGCCAGTGCACGAAGATTGGCCTACCTCATCCTCAAAGCAGTCTTCTAATTCCTGAACACCTTCATCGTTCGGCTCCTTTTTGTTCTCATACACCTCGGAATCCCCATTGGAGTTCAAATCGGAAGAAGAGGCCATTTCTTCACTCACCATCTGTGTCTGGAGGTCGATGATGAATTTCCGACCCCCCTTCTCCATGGACAACGTGTTCTGCTTCCAATTGTGATTTACTTTGGCTTTAATCGGCCAGCCTCTTCCAAGGATTGTGTCATAGCCCCTTTTCTTCAAGGGAATTACCACAAAGTCGAGAACGAAGGGCTAAGTGTCGATCGTCACCAGTTGAGCCTTGAGTGTCCCAATGGGTTTGATATCGTGCTGGTCGGTACCCACCAGGTTGAAGGTCGGTAGCCATAGTGTTGGCTTGCCCAATTTCCGCCAAGTCTCCTCGGGAAGTACATTCACCCCGGACCCTCCGTCTATGATGGTGTCGGTGAGGATCGTACCCAATATCCCCATTTCCACCACTGCCGGGTGTCTCCCGCTGTTCACTGCCAACAACATGGGATCAGCTGAGGGGTTGACCGACACCTTTGTGTGAAGTGTTGTTGTACGGATCGACATTGCTATGGCATTAGTGATGGCTTCTCTTAATTTGGGCATGGCGTTGAGGAGGTCCTGGAGTTTGATGGGTACCTCGGTCTGCAACACTTGTTGGAGGATGTTCTGTTTGGATTCAGCAGATGCACTTGTCGGAGTTTCTCGGGGCTCCTTCCTCATTTCCCTCTCAATATCGGCCTTGGCCGCTTCTCGTTTTCATATTGTATGGGCACTCCTTGGTGGAGTGTCCCAGTATTTGACAAATGTCACATAAAGCTTTCTTCAGATACGTACCCTTAGTGTGGCCTTCCTCCTTGCAATCTGCGCACCACAAGTCCCCTTCGTTCTTACTGCTGCTTCCCTTCATTGCTTTGAATTCTTTCATCATTCTATGCATGTCCTTCTGTAGAGCGTGAACTTTCTGGCATGAGTCCTCGTCACTACTGCTCTCAGAGGAACCATTGTCACCTAATGGTTTATCCTTCTTCTTCTTTGAGGTCTTGCCTTCGCTCTCGAGGTCCATGGCTCGGTTGTATCCGTCCTTGTACGAGGTAGGAGGGACAATCTTCATCTTCTTCCTGAGGGAGGATCTTAGTCCTTCCATGAACCACTGCTTTTTCAATCCATCAACAGGTTGATTATCCATCTTTCCGAGCAATTCTTTGAGTTGTCGGTTGTATGCTCGTACTGTCTCGTTCTTCCCTGCTTTGTGCACAAGATTTCGGCGACGATTTCATTATCGTCCCAAAGGAGTCGAAACTCTGTCTCGAAGGCTTTCTATAACTCATCCCAAGTACCTACCTTCGTCTTGTCTGTATCGGAGTACCAATCGATGGCTACCCCGTGTAGGGTGGCTGGGAACTGCACCAGCGATTCAGCTTTGTTGGTCACTCCATTGGCCAACCAGATCGTCTCACATGTACGACAGTGTTGTACAGGATCTTCCTTCCCATCTCCAGTGAATTTAGGCAACTTCTGCCTGTTCACCATTATGCTCCCTGGCTGTGGCCCAGTCTGCCCTCTAGAACTCGACCCTCCAGAAACTGGCCCTCCAGTTGGTCCTCCACAAACTGGCCCTTCAGGACTTGGTCCATTAGAACTTGGTACGTTGGGTCCCACCAGGTTACTCTGACTTCCCGGGTTTGATGAGCCTGAACTGAACAAATTGCTTCTACTACCGTGCCCTCGTGTCCTCTGGACACCTTCGGCCGCACCGCTATCTCCCACTTCTCTGTTCTTGGTCTCGGTCTCCTTTTCTCTCCTGGTCTTGTCACCTCTAAATGGCGTGTATGGCTCTACTGTACTCTCGTCGCTAATCTCCTCCAACGTGAGGGAAAGGTCCCCCCAACCGCTTCCTAGTGGTTTCTATCAATACAAAAACTTGGCCTTCACCAGTGGAGCCATCATTACCATTCCCTCCACTTCCTTCCTCGGCAATTTTCTTCAGTCGTCTCCTTTGTTCCACTTGTTGCTCCAACCTTAGTGCCCTCAATGCTGCTTCGTGCCCATCTTTCTCTTGTTCCTTCGGTACACGATTTTTGTCTTTGTTTAGCGTCATGGGCATCAATTCCTGCGTTTCGTCGAGTGGAAGGTTCGTCGGCGACCTTTGTCACGTTCCTCCTCGTCCCGTCGACTCCTCTCTTGTAATTGTTGTAAAATTTGTTGCCGACGGTTCTCACAGTAGGTTTCCTCTTGGCGAGTTTGTAGTGCAAAAAATGCTTGTGCCAACAGGCTAGGCAGGTTATTTATCAACCGGTTCACCGCCGAACTTATGCCAAGGGCACTCCACGACGCTCTCAGGGACGTCCTCCGCTGTGGCTTCCCTTCGTACGTAAGTTTCAATTGATGCTTGTAAGATGCAGGTGAAGTCCCTTGTCAGTGCCCTCTCACCTTCGAACAACTCCTCCGACTCTTCCTTGGGATTGCTAGTTGTCCCCTCGCTCAATGGTTGTCCCATTATTGTCGTGCCATTTAGTATGCTCCTGTCATTCCAAGGTTTAACTTGCCAACGACGCCAGATGTTTTATCCCCAAGGGGGTGTGTATTCAATGCATAACAAAGATATAGGAAATGTAACAGTACACAAAGATGCAAGTGAGAAGAACTCATATGTCTGTATTCATTGATTCCAAAATGCCAGTACATTCAAAACATAGTTTTCTTAAGCAATATCCACACACTGAAATAGAAACCCAAGTACATATATAGGTGTCGGTACACGTTGTTTGGTGCCAATTGCCGGCAACCGTCAGGTAACCATCGACCCTCAACACACTTAACATGCTAATTACGATATGACAAAATTACCCGACAACAGTCCATATGTATCCCTGAAGACCACCAACAACATTTTTCCATCAACTTGCAGGTGTCATCAAAATGTTTAATAGCTGCAATAATCTGGTCTTCATTTACCTTCAACTGTCCTGCCAAATGATAGAACTCCCGAGACCTATCAACCCCATACAAATTTTGTGATTTATGATGAGTAGCATGCAACACAAAATCAGATTTCTTTTTGAGTTAACATCAACACCATCACTGCTATTAATGCCATCCTTCATGCACAACTGTGTAGGTGAAGTTAGAACAACACTATGCTCAAAAGTAGATCCATCTTAAATAGGATCCACATCGTATGTAGGGACCATCTCACCTGGACCAACATAAGCATCAACACTCACATAAGATGTGGAGTCATCATCATTGGCTGATTGGAAAACATCTTCATATATGGCTATGCTATCAATATGCCCATCATATGCACTAGTGTGATCAACCTCGTAGGATAGCTCTACCTCCAAGCTTGCTACCAAGAAACTCGTACTATCATTACCTGAAATAACATCTTTCCCATGACAGAAAATTGCACTTTCAAGTGAAGATTGCTCTTCGGATGTGACTGCAATAGATGATTGATTTTCTGATTCGGCATCCTCCGTGACAGCATCTCCTTCAATCTTCATGTACTCTTCATCTATAACTTCAATAGGTGACTCTCCTACATCCTTGTCCTTATAGGGCTGAAGTGAACTTGTGGTTCTATTTTCTTTAGAGCTTAGAGTCCAATCTCCCATGCATGTTGACTGATTTTTATCTTCTCCAAGATCATCTATAGACTGCAAGTCACAAACAAGTGCTTCTTCTTCCTTCACCAACCTTTCTTCAAGGGCAACTTGTGATTTTTCTTTTATTTTTTTTCTGATGTACTTCGCCATGCCCATTTTACCAGGTCTCAAGGTCACAACGAAACTTAAGAAATCATGAAAGGAAACCTGTTTTTCAAACACCTCAGGCATGCTTTGGCACTCTTCAAAGAGTCGGATAGCTTCCTATTCATAACTCCTCTTGATCTGATCTTCAACCTTGCTGAAACCCATTGTCATAAGTCTGAATTTTTACTGAATCACCCAAAAGGATGGCAGGAACTTGGGCTCTAAAACCACTGAAATGCCCCACCCCAAAATGCAACCCATTTTTTTCACACTTCTTTCACCTACTTAGCTATGAAGGTATTTTGTCAAACATTTGACCTCCTTACTGATTTGCATCCTTTACCATGTCATTTTTTCAAACAATTTACTTGCAAGCTCGAATGCTTAGCTTCAGATTTGTAGGTAATGTGATGCGTGACTTGAATTGCAAATAAGAAAACGGAATAACATATGATTGCTGCAATCTTTCAAAATGAGCAGTAAATATAAGGGAATGTAGTAAATATCATTCATATATTTCTGACCATGAATTACATGTAACAGTGAGTAGCAAATATCAGTTCTATGTCCTCAAATATTAATGAAGTTCTGAACATACAATGATAGTGAACAGCAACAAGAAGTAAACACCCTGAATCCCAATGATACTCAAAATTTCATTCCCACACCTAGAGATTTCAAATCACGATAATGGAGATTTCATATTAATTTTCCGCTGTAGGAACAAAATTATTGCATTTAACTCTGACTTTTTACTAATTAATTGTTGGGAAATAAACAGGTCCAATACCAAAAATTGTGAAGATCAATCTCTATCCAATAAATTTATCAAAGGATGAGATTCAAGGCTTGGATAGCAACAACATGGAAATCTGAAACTCTATGCAAATCTGAAAATTAAGTTGTCTTAATTGTTTTCCATGATTAGATCCTTCTTAACCATGGAGTTCCCTCCAAGGTTAAACCCACTTAGCTCGTAACTTGCAAAACCTTCAGCAAGTGTTGTGCCTTATGAACCATTCACTATAGAGCCCCTTTAGCTCATCATTTGTTAAGTAGGAGGTATTTTCCATAGCAAGTCAAACTATGATATTGCTATCAGGGTTCAATTGTGTAGTTTTTGAGTCAAACTCATTGACCCAAGTTTCATGAGTAGTGGTTCACAAGAACCCATCTCTCATGAGAATGAATGGTCCACTTAGCACTCATTGCATCTAGGTGATGCTCACAGGGGTGAAGCATTGGGACTTCCCGTCACCCATCCCAGTACTACTCCAACTCGAACACGCTTAACTGCGGAGTTCCCTCCAAGGTTAAACCCACTTAGCTTGCAACCTCATTTGCAAAACCTTCAGCAAGTGTTGTGCCTTATGAACCATTCATTATAGAGCCCCTTTAGCTCATCAATTGATAAGTAGGAGGTATTTTCCACAACAAGTCAAATTAGGATATTGCTACTAGGGTTCAACTGTGTAGTTTTTGAGTCAAACTCATTGACCCAAGTTTCATGAGTAGTGGTTCACAAGAACCCATCTCTCATGAGAATGAATGGTCCACTTAGCACTCATTGCATCTAGGTGATGCTCATAGGGGTGAAGCATTGGGACTTCCCGGAAGATCACCCATCCCAGTACTACTCCAACTCAAGTGCGCTTAACCACAGAGTTCCCTCCAAGGTTAAACCCACTTAGCTTGCAACCCCATTTGCAAAACCTTCAGCAAGTGTTGTGCCTTATGATGCCAAAAATCAGCCTCCTTAGATCCTTCTTCTTTATGATGCCAAAAATCAGACTGTTAATTATGCTTAATAAACCTATCTTATGTGAACGTATAACAACAATAAATAATGATTAACATCAACATTAAATAACAACAATATTGTTTGCCACATACGGGTAAACGATTAAATGCAGAAAGTAAATGCACAAAACATAATGGAAATATATTAAATAACCAGTCTCTGTATTAATTCAATAGTCCATGTACATCAAGTGTTTATAACATTACCTCAGACACGACTATCATGCTGCCACTAAGAAGGAACGGTATGCAATATATAATACCCGAAGGGGTGTGACCAACCGTCGCGTCCAACTGCCCTTCGGGATGACTCACTAACTGACCACCGTAACTCATTATTACTGACGACAACATAAACATAATATGACAACATAACATAATGATTATTCCCGGCAACATCATCCCCCCCAAGAAAAGAAGTCGTCTCCGGATGACTTAATACAAAATAGAGAAGACATTAAACAAAACCAAGGTAGAGAACTGCAGGAACTGCTAACGCTAGTTGATCGTGGAACTCATACACCTGCTGCGTCCTCACCTGAAAACCCTTTTCCTACTACCATCCGATGCTCAAGTGCGGATTTCACCATTAGTGCTTCCTTTGACATCATAGTCCTCCTGTGCCTAAACCAAACTTGTCTGCAAAACATGCTTTTCAGTCTCAGCCTCCACCAACTGCTACTCAAATGATATTGTCTCCCTAGCCAATTTGTCCTCGATAGCCACCCGCGCTGCCCTCTCAGCATCCAACTCCTGGGTACATTGAGCTAAGTCTCACGCTAGTACTACCTCCAACCTGGTGTTCAGCTCCTCCTGAGCCCTCTGTGCATCCACCAAGGCAACCTCACGTCCAACCGAGACATACTCCAAGTGCCTTAAAGCATACCATGCATGCCTAGAAGTGGCCACAACCTTCTGGCACAAAGGCTAGGAGATACCTCAAATCCTCCATCACACTCCCCAAAGGCTGATAACTGAACTGAATGACTCTGTGGTGCCGTATGACTTCGCGTGCCTACAATGCCTTCCCTCAGACTCTGTTTGTCGGCAACCTCCAAATCCGTCTCCCTCTATGGCTTCCCCGCCAATGCTTAGCTGCAGGCTTCTTTCTCACAGTATGGGACAACCCCAACACTTACCGTGACTTCTCAGATGCCCTTCACCCAACTCCAAAGACTGTATTGTAGCTCAAAAATAAACTAGGGGTCTGGGGCAGCACCCCTTGCGGGGTCGTCGGTTTTTTTTTTTTTTGGTTCCTGTAATGTCCCCGATGGCACCCCGGCCATACAACCTCCTAGTACGGTCAACACCCCTCCACTGTACGGATCACCCCATACGGAATACACGACCAACCGTCTACCATACACATCGTACAGGCCTCCTTTTGCACGCTGAACGCTTAACTACCTCCTGGATGGCTGTGTATGGCTGCGTATGCCTTGCGTGTGCCTGCCCTATGCTTGCGTGAGCGCTGCGTTGTTGGGCGGAGTGCGTTTGTGCGGGGGCTGCGTTTATGTTTGCGTTTTATGTCTCCGCGCATTTATTCCTTGCGGTAGCGGTGGTTTCCACCGCACGGTGGTCCACCGTCGGTGTTGCCACTGTACGGTTGCCACTGCCGGTGTTGGCACCATTGGTGGTCCCACTGTCGGCGTTGCCACCGCACGGTGTACGGTGGTCCCACCGTGGCTTTCTTCATTTTTTTTTTTTAAATTTTTGCTGTACGGATCGTACGGTTTTTTTTTCCCTAAGTGTCCAGATTCGGCTCGGGTTTCGTGCCTCTGGGATCGCCCTTTCTCAGCTTGCCTCGCTCGAGAGTCTCCCACTTTGGTCCCGTGCCTCTCGAGTCGCCTGCCCGGCCTCTCAGGTCCCCTAACATCCTATCGGGTTCCCCTTCGGACTCTCGGGTGTCCTTCCGGCCTCTCGGGTCCCTTGCGCGCTTCTCGTGGTAGGGTTTCAATTTGGACCTGTTGGTGGCAAGTCTATTTTCAATGGCCCTCCGAAGACCTGGAACCACAAATTCTACAGGGACTACGGTCTCCTTCCCGTACATAAGAAGAAGAAGAAGAATAAAGATTTTGAAGGCTGCGGCCTTCCACACAGGGTTCCAATTGTTGTCGACACAAATGATCTTGGGATTATCTACATCACCGAGGTTTGGGGCATCTCCCTTCCAATATTCTCTGTATTTTGGCAAGTACACCTCCTCTGTTACTTGCTCCGGTTCCTCTACTTCGAGCCTGTAGCTCTGGAACATTTTGTAATCCTCCATCTGCCAGTGGAAGAGCCCGTTCAATGAGCCCCTCTCATCCACGGAGCACTCTCCTAGTTTGAGAATCCCTTCGTCATTGGGCTCCCTGCAACCCCTTCTTTTGTCCCTCAGGTCGTCTTCTCCTTCACCCTCTGATTCTGAAGATGATGCCAGTTCCTCACTAACCAACTGTGTCCCAAGGTCTATGATAAAATTCCTTCCTCCATTCTCCATAGATAGAGTGTTCTTCTTCCAGTTGTGGGTGGCCTTGGCTGCCACCAGCCACCCTCTCCCTAAGATTGCATCGTACCCTTTTTTCTTTAGTGGGATTACCACGAAGTCCAGTATGAAGGATTGCGCCCCAATGGTAACTTGTTGGCCCATCAGTGTCCCGATGGGTTTGATTCCATGCTGATCTGCTCCCAGCAGATTGAATGTAGATGGCCACAGCGTCGGCTTCCCCAGCTTCCTCCAGGTTTCTTCTGGAAGAACATTCATTCCTGATCCACCATCGACGATGGTATCGATTAGAATGGTGCCAAGGATACCCATCTCCACAATGGCCGGGTTCCTTCCAGTGTTAACTGCCAGCAACATGGGGTCTTTTGCAGACCCCCCAGGAACATCTCACCGGTGGTTGGTATTGGTGTGTGGTTGGGAGAGATTATTCAGCAACACCGTTCGTAATTGAGGCATCGTCTGGAGGAGGTCGTGTACCTTCACAGGCACCTCCAGTTTTAATTTTAAAATTTGATTTAGTATAGCATCCTCTGCCTTCGGTCGGTTGGAAGTACTTGCCGTACCCTTCACCTTCGCCCTTTCTCGTATCTCTTTCTCAATTTCTTCTCGTGCTTCTTGTACCCTTGGCTTCTCCATCTCCGGGTCTGGGCACATTGCGTGTCTGGCTTGGGCGCGGGTTACGGCCAACACTTCCTCTTCTTTGGTTTCCTCGACATTGAGCAAGTTGATGCCGGACTTCGGGCAGGTGGCGTCTTCGTGGTCTCCCGGTCCGCACCATTTGCACAAATATTGTGTGGCCTCTCCCTTCGGGCAGTCTCGGGCGAAGTGCCCCCACTAGTTGCACGCTCTGCATTGTACCATCGGTCCGCCTTTGGAGTCGTATTGGATCTGGTTCCTTGTATTGTTATTGTTGTTCCGTCCTCCCCACCGGTTATCTTCGATAGCCTCTCGATGTTGCATTGTTGTTCGCCTAGGAGCTGTCGGTACCGCCCGACGTAGTTGGTTGTTCTTGCATAAGCAATACTTGCTGGTTTCGTGTTTTCATGTTGTACGGGCATTCCCTGGTGGGATGCCCCATCAACTGACATATATCACAATAGGCTTTCTTTGGGCAGGAGCCTTTCGTGTGGCCGTCCGTCTTACAATCCGTGCACCAAATCTCCCCTTCGTCAGTCTTGCTCGGACCTCCCTTCATAACCTTTAGCTCTTTCATCATCCTCAGCATGTCCTTCTGTAGGGCTTGCACCTTTTTGCCGGACTCGCCTTCGCTGTTGCTTCCCTCAAAAGAGTCATCATCCTTAGACGAGCTATCCTTCTTCTTTTTCTTCTTGGATGTCTTGGTCTCACTCTCGAGATCCATCGCTCTATTATATGCATCTTCATACGAGGTTGGTGGAACAATTTTCATCTTCTTCCGGATGGAGTGTTTCAGCCCCTCCACAAACCATCTCTTTTTCAACCCATCCGTTGGTTGACTCTCCATTTTCCCCAACAGTTCCCTGAGCCGCCGACTATAGGCTCAAATCGTCTCGTTCTTGTTTTGCTTTGTGCCATAGATTTCGGCTACTATTTCATTGTCGTCTCTAAGGAGGCGAAACTCTATGCCGAACTCCTTCTTCAGGTCGGGCCATGTGCTGACTTTGGCCTTATCCATATTTGAGTACCAGTCGATGGCCACTCCCCTTAAGGTTGCTGGAAATTGTGTTACCCATTCGTCCTGGTTGGTAACACCGTTCGTTGACCATATGGTTTCGCAAGTGCGGCAATGGCAGACGGGATCTTCCTTCCCGTCGCCGTTGAACTTCGGCAACTTCTGCTTACTTGCCATCCCACTGCTGGGTCTTGCTCATCTGGTGCCTTTTGTGCTTGTACCTGGTGATCTTCCGCCTCCGTGTCCTGCACCTGACCCTCCACTCGTGGGTCCTCTGGAGAAGGTTGTTGACCTCGAATCGAACAACTTGCCTCCCGTATGGTACCCTCGTGTTCCCTTGGCACCGTCGACCGTACCATCACCTTCGGTCATCTCCCTCCAGTTGTCCTCTGAAATGGACAAGTTCTTTAGTAGGTCTTTGGTAGTGTCGATCAAGTTTAGACTTTGCCTTGTTTGTTCCACCAACTCTTCGCGACTTCTTACCCTATGGTGGTATTTTGGCGAACTGTAGAGTTCTCCTTCGGCACCCTCCGTGACTCCTAGGTTTCCTTCGGGCAACCCTATGACAGTGTAGAGAGTGTAATTCTCTCCGTCTATCTCTGCCTCCGCAACCTCCGTGACACCTCTTGGGTTCCCTTCGAGCAACCCCTCGACCGGTCGTCCCTCGGCAAGCTGCCTTAGCCTACGCCTTCGTTCTATTTGCTGTCTGAGATTCAACGCTCTTTGTGCCACTTCCCATTCGTCACTTTGTATCTTTTTATTTTTATTCATATTTAGTATATTTGGCATAAATCACTTCCGTACATAGCAAGCACACACCATGTACACAAAAAAAAAAAAACTTTTTTTTTTTTTCGCCTTTCGGCCACAATTTATATCAACAGTGTGCCGGGATTATTACAGGGTTCAATTTCCCCTTCGCCTCTTGCCATCACGCTCTGTGTCCCACGACGATTGTTACGTTTGCGCGTCGTCGGCCTCTGGGTTAATCTCACCGACGGGTAGGCCCATCATGTTCATACGCCATCCGCTCCTTCCTTTCCTGAGTATGTCTAGGCAACGGTGCCAAATGTTTGCCACATACGGGTAAACGATTAAATGCAGAAAGTAAATGCACAGAACATAATGGAAATATATTAAATAACCAGTCTCTGTATTAATTCAATAGTCCATGTACATCAAGTGTTTATAACATTACCTCGGACATGACCATCATGCTGCCACTAAGAAGGAACGGTATGCAATATATAATACCCGAAGGGGTGCAACCAACCGTCGCGTCCAACTGCCCTTCGGGACGACTCACTAACTGACCGTCGTAACTCATTATTACTGACGACAACATAAACATAATATGACAACATAACATAATGTTTATTCCCGGCAACGAATATGACATAAATCAGCAACATAAGATCTACACATAACATAGGATTTACATGGAGAAACCCTTGCAGGAAAAAAACTCCACCAAGAAGAGAGGACAAGTTTGTATTAACAACAATAAAAGTGCTTATAATACAGTCACTTCCATTCTCCTCTTTGCCTCCACCATAGCAGCATCAATGCATATGTGAACAACCTCCTCATGCCTCCCATTCCTGGAAAGAAACTACATTCAATTGTTCCACATTCTGTTGCACATCAAATCTACACCTAATTATGTTTGAACAGATCCTAATCTTGTGATGTCTATGCATATTAGGATTATCTCATTTCTAAAAAATATTTCAAACAAATTTGAGATTACTTCTAGTATAGATATGCGTTATGTGCAAAATTGAGAGGTTGCTATTTGGGTTTGTAAAAGCACGGATTCTTGGAAAGTTCAGATGTTTCTTCTCTATGACCAGTCTTTTCCCAGGAGTTTTTTAGTACTATCTTCTTGCATCATTACAAATCACTGAAAATATCTTTTGCTCAAAGATGGTATATACTTTTGTTTTGAAGAGTCTATTGTAGTTGAGTGTATGCCAATTTGAGAAGATAGTCATATATTTTATATATAATCTTGATTTGATGGTTAGCCATGTTGTTCCACTTGCTTTTCAGGCATATCAGATGCGCAATGCTGGTGCTGTTATTCACAGCCATGGGTTGGAGTCATGTCTTGCAACTATGATTCATCCTTTCTCAAAGGAATTCCGGGTACTTGAGAATCGGCCTTTTATATTCCTTGTCTTACATATGCCATAGATGAAGCTCAATCAAGCTCGCTATTTTTTTTTTTAATATTTAGTATGATAGTTGTGCTTTTTTATGGGCCACTATGAAACAAAAGAATTGAGATATATATCATACAAATATAAATTGACATTAATTATGTACTACATCCCCAGTGAGCTGTAACATTAAAATTTATAAATATTATGTCTTGCAGATAACTCACATGGAAATGATAAAGGGAATCCAAGGACATGCTTACCGTGATGAACTTGTTGTTCCAATAATTGAGAATACACCTCATGAGTATGAGTTGACAGACTCTCTTGCTGAAGCGGTATTTCAAAATTATCCATTCAAAACTTTGATCTATATTTGGCGTAGAAAATACGCAACATTTCCTTAGAAAGCACTGCAAATATTAATCTCTCTCTCATTCACACACACATGCACACGTGCATGTTATGCTATTTCATTTCAATGCATATGGTACATTATGGGTGTCTATGTACAATCTACCACGTCTCTACAAAAAGTAGCATTATTCATCCTTCCACCAATCCATTGATGCAGGTTCATGACATAAAGAGTACTTATAGAACCTAAATATATATGCATGAAAAAATGCAGCTGCATAAATAGATTTGCACGCTCAAATACATAATAAATACTCACCTTATGTTATATATAATTAGTTATAGATATCATGGTATATGTATATGCTATTTAACTTTGTGTCTGACGTAAGAGCTTTTTACCTGCTACCTTACCTATGTAAGCACTTCAAATCCCTTGCGTAATACTAAATTACTAATAGCTTCATACATGGTAACTTTGATCCCAATTTAAATTTAATAGTTCAGGCTCAGGATTCAGAACCATGGTCTTCATGTAGTGTCTTTACATATCAATGTAATGGTAGATTGCTTTAGTGCATCCTCCAGTATAGAGATAGTGAATGCTTGGAGTATCTATAGCTATGCTAAAACAGCTTATGACTGGACTCTTATCATACACATCAGATGCATGCCTAATGTTCGCATATCACTGATTTTGGCAAGCACATATTGACATATGAACGACATCAATACTTTCCTGCTCTCAAATTGTGCCATCCAAACTGTAGGTAGTGTTGTGATTGGTTATAAGATTTTTGATGGTCTAGATATGTTGATTTTTTGCTAATTCTCATTTCCAATACTTCATATCCTGTTGCTTATGAACAGTTCTTCTCTAAGTATGGAGATCCACTAGCAGCCCTACTGTTAGTTTTTTCCACAATTGTTGCTCAGGTGCACCAGTTTGGCTGCTTGTTGCAGAAGTTTGTGGATTGTAATTGTAAAGAGAATCTTAATTGCTTTTTCCTTTTGAAATGGCTACACAGGAAGGGTACATGCACTCAAAGAAACTATCTAATCTTTTTTGATGCAAAAGAAAATGAAATGATTTGAAACACATCAATTTGTTTAATGAAGATAGTTGAAAAATAATTTGACAGATTGCCGCTTATCCAAAGACTACAGCAGTTCTAGTGAGGAATCATGGAATCTATATATGGGGCGACTCATGGATAAGTGCCAAGACCCAGGTCAGAAATTAGCCCATTGTTAATAATTTGAAAGTATTCTTATTGCAGTATTGGAGCTAAATTGCCTAGCAAGTATAATTGTCAATTTGATTTGTGTACAATTGAAGATGTATCTTTGTAATTTTCAATGAGGATATGGTATGCCTATATTCTTGGTCCTTAACTGTTGATTTTTACTGCAGGCTGAATGCTATCACTATCTTTTTGATGCTGCCTTCAAGTTATATCAGATGGGTTTGGACCCATCCACTCCGGACCATGGCCCAATATCTAAAAGGATGCAGTCACTGGTACCTGGGGAAACCCAACAAAATTGTGTGATACCCAGAGCTCTCAAGGAATATGGTGGCACGGAATCATCTTATGTATGGATTTAACTGGATTAGATTCTTTTTGCAAAAACACATTTCAATGGTGAAAATGTCTTATTTTGCGACTATTTTTTTGCATTTTTCGTCATGCTTCCTATTGGATGGTTCATTTCTTCTCAGAAAAGTCTTACATTGCAATGAGGAGAAGCTGATGCCATTTTTTTTGAATTTTATTAAAATTTGGGTTTCTTTTGGGATATGGATGATTCATATAAATTTCTACTGCCAAGCTGGGATATTCATATTTTCAATTTTAAGAACTGTCCTTTTCTCATTTTTGTGTTTGTTTTTATTGCAGCGCTGCATTCTGCTGGATATAGAAGGGACCACAACACCAATATCGTTTGTGTCTGATGTTCTTTTCCCTTATGCTCGCAACAATGTAGGGAGCCACTTAAGGGAAACTTATGATACTGAAGAAACTCAAGCTGATATCAAACTCTTGCGGATGCAAGTAAGGTCTTTCTACAGTATGGCTTTATTTCATTAATTACATTCTCGAATTCCTCACATCATTTTTTAACGTGCTCTTTTTTATATCATTGAGCTTTCTGCAGTCATATGCATAGTCACCTGATGTAGAGTCAATGAGGCAAAACATTCATAAGTCACACTTGGCAACAGATTTAACAAATTACAAATATATAAAAAATGTAGAAAAATCAAAGTACACATAAATATATGTCAAAACAAACATCAAATAGACAAACACATATCAATTGCTGAAAATGTAGCCAAACGTGAAATACTTTCTAGTACTAACAGGTCCAAAATTTATGTGCAAAATGTTTGAAGTCGAAGTTTAGTTCAGATTGGTCCAATGCCATGTCATAAATCTCTAACACCAAGCAGATGTTAGGAGACTTGGGAATGCTACTCTTATATGGGTGATCATTATCTCACTAGAAATCTCATTTTACCTGTAAATTAAGCCAACAAAGCTGACATCTTTAAATCCTAGGTTCTCTAGCTCCCTATCCATTCAAATGATGGATCGATTTCCTCCAAATGCATGGCTTGCACATTAATCCTTTGCAGTTTTTTTTTGCAGAGTTGAATCTTAATGCACAAGTATTAGTTATCAACTTAGCATAGATCCATCTTTTTATTTGCATATCAGTTTACACTACTCAGAGTTTATATCTCAACGGAAGTTTATTTGCAGAGGGAATTCAGCTTGAGATATACTTTTTAACAAAGTTTTGAGGCATCTTAATGGATTTCTACCTGGTTTATGGTCTGTTTCCAAAGAAAAACTTCTGAAGATTGGCATATTTATGGTTCGAGACATTTTTTAGTTTGTTATGTTTTTAGTGAAGCCTGGGGCAGGGTGGTGTTAGAATAATATTAAGTTATCAAAAGAAAAGGCTCACAATTGTAATAAAGCGACCTTAGTGGCAATTGTTTTCTTTCTATTATTTTAGTTTTCTTTTGAGTGAGTCATGTAATGTTTATCCGTTTGGTTTGTTTCTTCTTCAATCTCTATATAAATAGATGAACCTGTTTAATAATCAACCCATTTATTTAATAGAATATAATATATCATGTTCTATTAATTTTTACAATAGCTATTGCATTCATCTCTATCGTCATTGCTATATTCTTTTTTATCATTTTGAATATGGTTAGTTGATAATTGTTCATTTGTGGGTTTGTTGCTACATTTTGCAATGTATTGGTGGAGCGTTGGTTCTTCTACTTTAGTTGCCTATATCCATGATCTTGTGTATAAAGAGGTCTTTTTGCCAAGCCTTTCATGTAAGTCATTTCTCAGTGAATAGAGTCATATTTTCCATAGCAATGATTACAACATGGTTCATGTTCTTCTTCCTCTCTTCGTACACTAGATAGAAATGATGGACAACCATCGGATTCATGGTCATCCTAGTCACCTCATACTTTTCCATACACACTTTGTAGTTTGCGAGGTGCTTGTTGTAGATCCGCTCTCAATGAGAAACCCTCTTCTCTGTTGATGATATAGCGTCAGAAGCAATCCTTCAGGACCATTAAATATATATCAAATATGAGAATGGCCTATCGGCCTTACATATTTAATAAAACGATTTACTTATGCATTAATATCGAACATAATGATTCATTGGGTTTGTATAATTAATCATTAAAGTTGGTTATCGGGTTTGTTATATAAACATTAGACAATCAATTTAATTAACAGATTGTGTTATTAATCGGTTTGTTGAAAGGCAATTATGAAGAGTCACGTCTTCTATTGGAAATACGTCGGATTCATTATATATGGAGAATACATCCTTCTTATTGATATATCGTGGACGATAGAAATTAATACTCAGATCGGAAATATATAAGGGGCAGAGTTAATATAGATATTCAGTAAGCACACTACATATTCTCTGGCAAACCAACGTGTTCTTCTGAAGCAGTCCGACTTATCCTTCTGCAGTTCGTGTTCAGTGAATCTGATAAGTTAAAGAGTTTCCATTCTGCAGCAATAAGAATTCGGTCCAACATACCTTTGGCAGATTGAGTTTTGACAGTTCAATTTCTATATTACCTTGTGTGGGTAATTGTTGTGTACATAAAGCTTCAAGCAGTGAAGCCATTACTTGTATATCATACTCAGACCTGATTATATAAATAACTGTTAATTTTTGTGGCTGGGTTTTTTTCGCCTTCATAAGGAAGGTTTTCCTAGGGTAACATAGTGTTCATACTGTTCGTTTGAGGTGATTTTTTGTTTTCTGATATAATCTGATCATAAATTTAACATGGTATCAGAGCCACGGTGAAAGAAGATCGTGATCAGATTCTAAACAACTTCTAAACTTTCTCTCCCCACTGTGAAATATCTCTGAGTCTCGAAAATGGTTATTTGTTTTTAAAGTCGAAGATAGACTTGAAGGCGCATCTAACTTTACCTCATGGAAGTTTAGAGTGCTCATTGCACTTGAAGAAAATGATCTTCTTCAATTCATAGAGGAAAATGATTTATCCGAACCTGAAGATCATGAGGAGAAACTGCAATTCAAGAAAAATGCCATCAAAGCAAAGAAGATATTAATTGACTCTGTGAGGGATCACTTGGTACCTCTCATCTCCAAAATGACAACTGCAAGAGACATGTTCAAGACCTTGGAAGGGTTATATGGGATTAACAACGTAATTAGGGCTCTGGCCTTGAGACAACAACTCCACCAAGTGAAGATGGCAAAAAGAGATTCAGTCATCACATACTTCATGAAAATTTCAGAATTGAGAGACTATTGTGACCATTTCACACATCGCCCCATTAAAATGGGGACCCCCTCTTTTTGCTTTTGTTTTTCCTGTTCTTCTCTCCGCTTTCAGGGTTTTGAGTGAGTGAGTTGTCTGGGCTAGGGCTAAGCCTTAGGGGTTTCTTTTGGATATTTTTCAAGCTGAGTCCAGTCAAATTTTGAAAGTTGTTAAGCGTCCTTCCGAAGGTTGATTATTGAAGTAAGATAAGTCTGTCGGGAAGTCAAATAGGTCCTAGGTTAGGTCTAGTCAGGGTTTTTTGGAGGGAAAATTCAAATTTTGTCTAAGTGTTAGTATTTTGATGATGAAATTGTATATTCTTGCCTAGGTAAATTTTGATCAAATTTCGGAGGCAAGATGATGCCTGAAATAGAGAAAGTGCTCCTGTCCTTCACTGGAGGCCCAGGGCGAATTTCATTCTAAGTGCAATTTCTGATTTTGCGAGAGCTTGCTAATTGATTCCAGGCCTTGAAGATGACCTAACTCTGCCTTGTGAAATGATTGGAGACCTAAATTTTGAATATTTTTAGCCAGAAAGGACAAAAGCGCTCCTGTCCCTCTCCAAGGGACCAGAGCACAAATGTTATTTTATGCATATTTGTCACTGACTTTTCTATTTTGTTTTGTGCAAGGTCTTCCGGAATGATAATTGGACATGACTTGATACTTTTGAAGATTTTGAAGGCACAAAAATGGTGAATTTTGAAGGTTGAAGGAAAAAGTGGTCCCGTCCCTCTCCAAGGGACCAAGGCAAAGTGCTCCCGTCCCTCACTGAAGGACAAAGGCGAAAAGACTTATTGGAGCCATTCCTGACCTTGTTTGGTTAAATTGAGACATCAAAGGCATGGTGGAGGACGAAATGAACATGATAAAGCATCCAGACTTGATTGAAAACAATGAAATGATGAAGTTTTTGCCTAGAAGGTAAAAAGTGCTCCTGTCCCTCATTGAAGGACCAGAGCACTTTTCTTTATATGCACAATGTTAGACCTCTTTTGGACATTAACTTCTATTCATAGCATGAAGTAAGATGAAATCTTCCCTAACAAAGGAATTTCGAGATGAAAAGTGAGACAATTTGGCTTAGAGAGCAAAAAGTGCTCCCGTCCCTCATTGAAGGACCGGAGCATTGAATTTCAAATTTGCACTATCTTTGCAAGGTTAAGGTGATTTTATGATTTGAAGAGGTTAAGGGAGGCATGTTTTGTCAATTGAATATAATTTAAGCGGTTCACAAAGGAGTAAATCAACCCAAATGACAAAAAGTGCTCCCGTCCCTCACTGAAGGACCATGCCACTTTTTCAAGTTTCTCTTCTTTGTTTGATATTTTATGGCAAAACTTGACTTGGATAGGAAGGATGAATGATGTTTTATGCCTTGGACGCAATTGAGAGGTTTAAAGAACAAAGAAGTATGCCAAGATGCAAAAAGTGCTCCCGTCCCTCTCCAAGGGACCAGAGCGATTTTCCAAAAAGTGCTCCTGTCCCTCTCCAAGGGGACCAGAGCGATTTTCCAAAAAGTGTAAATTTCCTGCAAGGCCAAGGCAAGTTTGTGATTGAAATGAATGGAAGAGGACATGATTAGCCCATTGAAGATAATTTGGAAAGCTAGCAAAGGACGGATAGGCTTGAAATTGCAAAAGTGCTCCCGTCCCTCACTGAAGGACCAGAGCACTTAACATGTTATCTCGCCTTTCTCGCCAATTTTGGACAAATTGAGGCCAAGGCGCAAGTTTGAAAAAGTGTTTAAAATGCCTTGAAGTGGAATTGAGATGTGAGAGTTGCAAATTTTGACGACAATTGGCAAAAGTGCTCCCGTCCCTCACCAAGGGACCAGGGCGCAATTTCCAAATATGACCATTTACCTTGCATTTTGAAAGGATATTTTTATTACCAAGGCTTAAGATGGAGTGAAATGTGATATTCTACGCCTTGAGGGTAAATTGAAGATTAATGTGATCAAGAATTCATGCAATGGACTCAAAAGTGCTCCTGTCCCTCACTGAAGGACCAGAGCGCTTTTTATGAAATCAACAAATTCCCTTCGAGATTATGCTAAGGCAAAGTTGTGTGAGATGGTAAGGATCCTCTAAAGAATGGTGAACAAAGGTTTGACTTCAAAAAATTGAGAATCCTAGCCCAAAAGTGAAAAAGTGCTCCTGTCCCTCTCCAAGGGACCAGAGTGAAATTATTGGCATTCTTTATTTTTTGCCATATCCTAACGTTGACATCCTCCAAATCGCATGAAATGCCAAAATCATCAACTTCGAAATATTTGAAAAATTTAAATTAAATTGGCATTTAATAAAGGCGCATGGCATTTAATAAATTAATTTTGAGCCTTAGAAAATCAAAATTTTAATTATAAAGGCATTTAAAATTAATTTTTATTAAATTAAAATTGAAAAACGAGCGCTTGAAGTATTATTTTTATCCATTTTATTAGGTCGGCCTCTTGTTTTTGCAAATTTATTTATTTTTTGGCCTATTTTGCCAAGTCGGCCTATGGGAAGATGAAATGGTGAGCGCCCTATATAATGGGGGTATTTTGAGCAATTTTAATCATCATTCATTCATTATTCCAAGTGCGATTTGAGGAGCAAGGAAGGAGGTGCGAAATCTGGTTTAGTTGGAGCGAATTATCTTAAGTGTTGAAGACTAAAGGTGGTGGAATTGATGCTTGAGAAGACTAAAGGAGGCGCATTTTGCTAAAGGAGGACTTCGATTTACATTTTGCCTAGCCAAAATTCACCTCATTTTTGCGTCATTTTTTAGAATTAATTCTCAAGTGGAGGTATGGCGAGATCATCCTAGTCCCAATGTTGAGATTTTGAATTTTGAACTTCAAGTTTTTGAAAATTGCGTAGTTAATTAGGAAATGATAACTCAAGATTTATCATGAAGTTTCCTAATTAAAATCTTAAATCTTGCTTTCTACTCTATATTTCTACGTTGCAAAATATATTACTCATTATGAAATGTTGTGTAGGTGTCAAGATGGCGACCCCAAAGGCAGGAGCATCCACTAGTCGTCCAGCTCTCATGAAGGAAGATCAGAGGAATGAAGAATTGGAGACCAAGATCGTGTCAAAGTGGAGCAACATTGGAGATACCAACTTGGGAAACTTCAGTGTCAAGAAGTTTCGAGAGGTCCCTTACATTGGCAAGCCATCACCTGTCGCAAAGAGAATAATTGAAAGTGGTATCATCAAGGCGGCAGGTTTCCCTCCAGCAGTACAGTGCCATGAGCTGATGATTGAGTGTGCTCGCCATTATGACCCACAATGAAGATCGATCGTATCCAAGGAAGGGAACACTTTGGCTTACCTTTCAGAGGAGGCTATAAGTGAAGCTCTCCATCTTCCAGAGCATAAAGATATGATTCACAAAAGCTTATAAGGAGCCAGGTCCATGTATGAAGATGATTCAAACTCTTGCTTGAGCATCATCAATAAGAGTTGGTTACTCAGAAGTCGTCCTCGCCCGAGCAAGATTCCCAACACACCACATAGGATCGATTTCCAGGAGGAGTACAGAGATTTGATAACTTTGCTCAATCGAGTTACAGGGGCACCTCAAGCCTTCTATTTTGAGAAGTGGATGTTCTACTTCATCCAAGTGATAGTTCAAGGAAAAGGAACAATTCATTGGGCTAGAATTATTAGCCATTGCTTGGACGTGCAGTTGAGAAGACTAAAGGCTACCAAGTCATTCCACATGAGCTCATACGTCAGATATGCCTTGATCAGGAGTTTCGAATATGCAGGACTACCTCACAGAGGAGTGATCGGAAGAGGACCCGGAGAGGTGAGAGTTTGTGACTCTTATGTTCATTTGCATCATCCACCAGGAAGTGACTACAAGTTAGTCAATGATACCTTCACAATGAACATCACTAGGATATTGCAAGGCGGGATTCACAATCGACTATCTCAAGATGCACAAGAACTTATAAAGAGGTACGATGCTTGGTTTTTCCAGTTTCAAAAGTTTACATATATCAGAGTCCATGGATGTCCTTCACCCCCCTACATGTTGCCGAGGTATCCGACAGACAAGATAGTGCTACTTGAGGTGGCTAGGCAGTTGGCAGACTATGCGAAGACATTCAGACACAGACATAGAAATGGAGCTCCCGTGCCCATCATATTGGGGAATTCAGTTGAGGTATGTCCTAATGCTCTAGCCTTGGATGATGTAGAGAGGGAGTTGGCCTCATATTCATTCACGTTCTTTGCCTTGAGGGAGAATTTTGACCCTTATGGGTATATAGAGGAAACATATGGTAGGAAGTACAAGCACGAATTTCAGGTAGAAGACTTTTGGATGAATCTCTCAAGTGATTTAGAAGTGAAAAGAAAGATGCATTCTAGATTACCTTTAGATTTCATCAGGAAATGCAAAGTTTACAGAGTGGCCGATCAAGCTCAGGACAGTGGCAGACATCTCCAGTCATCCTATGATAGAGAAGACAAGGCAGTGAAGATAGATTGGAATGAGCCTGAGATTACGGATTTGAGAACTTTGATGGCTCCAGTTTTGTCATGTACTCGCAGATGGGTGGATGTACAACATCAAAAGTTAAGAGAACAGAACGTACCAATGACTTATACTTTGGAGGAAAGACCAGAAGAAGGAGGAGCAAGCGCAAGTGAAGACAATTCTCATCCTAAAGGCGCGAAGAGGAAGGAAAGACCTGAGAAAAGGGAACCATCCAAGAAGAAGCAAGAGGCTAATCGAAATCGCTCATCAGGTACATCATCTCGACATGAGAAAAGGACAAGTCAAGTTGAAGGACAAGAGATGACGATGCCTGAGGTGGATGAATCTATGGAGTCAATAGTACAGAATGATAGACCTGAAAAGGGGAAGGCACCTCAACATTCATCAAGTTGATCTCCCCAAGTCAATGAGCTACATGAAGACAAGAATGATGATGAAGTGACATCTCCTCTCCGAGAATAAGAACCATTGCCTAAAGAAATACAAGTTAGAGAGACGAGATCCGTCATTCCAGATTGGTTGAAGGAGAGACTGACAAGGGTGATTGTGATCGAGGATGAAGATAATGTGATTGACTTAGAGAGCCTTGTAGGAAATTCTCAGGAAGTAACGGAGAAGAAGAAGGCCACCAAGATGTCCAAGATGATCAGAGATGAGACAGGGTCCAAGAAGTTACAGATAGCTACACCAGCAGTGGACAAGGATGAAGGTGAAATCCTTGCAGAAGAGTATGATGTAGAAACATTTGAACTTGGTCCACTCATTGCTGAGCAGGCACTGGATGAGGCAACCGATTCATTTGAGGCACTTAAAGACAAGCTTAAGGAAGAAATGGAAAAGAATAGAAAGCTTGAAAGAGAGGTCGGTGCTTGGAGAGGCTACTTTAGCCATCTCAGTTAGCCCTTGGGACGTTAGGATCCAGCAGTGTCTCCTGTGCAAGCACTTCCCCTTGAATCAGTTGGTGAGGCAGAGAGAGTCAAGAGCTTGGTTCAACTTATGAGCTCTTGGATTGACAAATACCACACAGTTGTCGTTGAATTTGCAACAAGAATGATGCAGACAATCCACCGAGCTATCCAGGTCCTTGAGATCATCCACAACCTAATGATAACGGTAGCCGCTTTCGCTCACACTAGAGATGTTATCATTCCTGTTCTACAAGTAATCAGGCAAACACCAAGGAAGATCATAGCACAAGAAGAATCAAGATTGACTGCTAGAGGAATCGTCAAGAGTTCTTAAAATGAAGACACACATGTTATTCCTGCTCAATCTACCAAGAAGCGAAAGTTTTGGAAGAAGGGCAACTTCAAAAAGAATAGTGATTTCAAATCAGATTCTGCACTTGATTCTAGGAAGAGGAAGAAAGATCTCTCTCGCATCCAATGTTTTAGATGTGACAACTTTGGTCACTTTGCAAAGGATTGTTTAACAAAACCTAATCATCAGGGAGCAAACATTAATGAAGTCTCATCTCAGAAGGATCTTGAAGATAACTCCAATGGCTTTCTTTTCATTTCAGCATTATCAAGCAATGTTCCCATGGACAGTGATACATGGTTAATTGATAGTGGAGCCTCTCGACATATCACCAGCCATCGGGAGTACCTTTCTGATTTAGTAGAAAAAGAGTCACATCTCCAAGTCATCATTGGGGATGATGCACGCTATGTTGTAAGAGGAATTGGTGCTGCATCTCTAAAACTTGAATCAGGAGTTTCTCTACACCTAAGTGATGTATTGTTCATTCCAAGGATCAAGAGGAACCTAGTATCCATTTCGGCCTTGGAGGATAAGAGATATCAAATTGCATTTTCTGAAGGAAGAGTTCTTGTCTGGCCTAAGAACTCCAGCATCAAGACTACTCGTGTGATCGGAAATCGACATGAGAGTTTATACAAACTATCCACTCTCCCAGCTCAAGCACTTATTCATGATTCTGCAAGTTCCAACAAACTCTGGCACAGAAGACTTGGACATCTTCACTTTAGAGGTCTTCCATGTTTGGAGAAGATGGTAAAAGGTATTCCTAAACTCATTCATGTAAATGATGGTACTTGTAAATGTTGTGCTATGGGTAAAAATGTTAAAAGTCCTTTCCATAGCAGTGAAAGTAGGGCTAAAGAAATACTAGATCTTGTACATTCAGATTTATGTGGTCCAATGTCAATTCCATCCCTAAGTGGATGTTTGTATTATGTAACTTTTATAGATGACTACTCTAGGAAGACTTGGATTTATTTCTTAAGGTCTAAAGAGTGATGAAGTCCTAGGTAGGTTTAAAGAGTTTAAAGCTCTTGTACAAAATATCACTGGCAAGAAAATTAAAATTCTAAGGTCTGACAATGGAGGTGAATACACGTCGGGTAGCTTTCGTGATTTCTGTATTGAGGCAGGGATCAAGAGGGAGTTTTGTGTTCCTTACAACCCTCAGCAAAATGGGGTTGTTGAAAGGAAGAACAAATCTATAGTTGAAGCTGCAGAAGCTATGATTCATGATCAAGACCTTTAGATTTTTCTATGGGCAGAAGCCTCTAGAACATCAGTGTATGTTCAAAATAGATGTCCTTATTGGATATTACAAAATATAACTCCTGAAGAAACCTTCTCAGGTATCAAGCTTGATATCAGTCACCTGAGAATATTTGGTTGTCCTGTGTATGTTCATATTCCCAAGGACAAGAGAACCAAGTTAGAGCCTTCTGGCAAGAGAGGAATATTTGTAGGCTACAGTGAAACCTCCAAAGCCTATTTTGTTTACATTCCTAGTCAAAAGCAAATAGAGGTTAGCAGGGATGTCACATTTGAGGAAGATGTTGCATTCAAAAAATCAAAGGGCTCATGCATGGAGATAGATGATGAGACTCCTCAAGACATGGATATTGACCATACACCTGAGGTTCAGAGGGAGTCTACATAATCTGATATAAGGAATGATCCAATTGAACCCTTGGATCCCACTGATGGGCCTAGGGATATTGTTGTGTCTCAAAAGAGACCTCTTTGGGCACGAAACGCTATACGGGAAGCAGAACATTTTGTTGCTCCTAGAGGCACATTCAGAGAAAGCAAAAGACCACAAAGATTTTCTGGTTATGTTGCATTAATGTGTAATCTTATTGAATCTGAATCTTCTAGTGTAGAAGAAGCCTCAAATCAACAAGTTTGGAAAAATGCAATGGACGAAGAATACCAATCTATTCTCAAGAACAATGTGTGGGATATTGTGCCTAGACCAAAAGGGAAGTCTGTTGTATCTTCCAAGTGGTTGTTCAAAATAAAACATGCAGCTGATGGCATCATTAAAAAGTACAAAGCTAGATTTGTGGCTCGTGGTTTCTCCCAACAAGAAGGAATAGACTACGAAGAAACATTTGCTCTTGTTGCTTGCTATACTTCCATTAGAACCATCATTGCTATTGCAGCAGCTAAGGGATGGAAGTTGCATCAGATGGATGTGAAGACTGCTTTTCTCAATGGCGTGATTGAAGAAGAAGTCTACATCGAGCAATGTGAGGGGTTCGTGATTCATGGGAAAGAGTCTTGTGTGTGTAAGTTGAAGAAAACCCTATATGGTCTTAAACAGGCACCTCGGGCTTGGTATGAAAGAATTGATAGATACTTAGTGGGTTTGGGTTTCTGCAAAAATGATGTTGATCCAAATCTTTACTTCAAAGTATTCAATGGTGATATGTTGATCTTGGTACTTTATGTTGATGATCTATTTATTACCGGAGAAGATCATCTCATTATCAGATGTAAGGAGGAGCTGACTTCAGAATTTGAGATGAAAGACTTAGGACTTATGCACTTCTTTCTAGGGTTGGAGGTGTGGTAGAGGCCCAATGGTATTATCCTAAGTCAAGGTAAATACACCATCGACATGTTGAAGAGATTTGGAATGACTGATTGTAAGTCCATGTCCACACCCATGGAAACCAACTTGAAGAAACTAAGGGAAGCCGCAACTAGTTCAGATCTTGTGGACCCTACTATGTACATGCAATTGATTGGGTCCCTGATGTATCTAGTTAACACTAGACCAGATATTTGTTATGTAGTAAGTGCACTTATTCAGTGCATGAGTGAACCTAGACAGATACACCTAGTTGCAGTCAAGCATATCTTGAGATACTTGCGTGGCACAGTTGGATATGGCTTGAAATACTCTTCCAGTATGGACCTGTTTCTTGAAGGATATTCAGATTCTGATTGGGCAGGAAGTGTTACTGATCGGAAGAGCACTTTTGGTTGTTGTTTTAGTTTGGGATCTGCTATGATTTCCTGGTGTAGCAGGAAGCAGTTCTCAGTAGCTCTAAGCACTGCAGAGGTAGAATACATTGCAGCATGTGTAGCAACTCGTGAAGCAGTGTGGCTTCGTAAGCTTCTTGCAGGATTGTTTGGTTAATCATTGGAGCCTACCATCATACGTTGTCATAATCAAAGCTATGTAAAGCTTTTAGTCAACCCAGTATTTCATGACAGAACGAAGTATGTAGAGATTCAATACCACTATATTAGAGATATGGTACAAAGGAATGTTTTTCAGTTGAGATACATTTGTACTGAGGAGCAGACGATCGACATTTTCACCAAGCCTCTTGCGAAAGTAAAATTTGTGCATTTTCGAGACAAGCTTGGGATTGTGGAAAGTGAAGCTCTTACTGAGAGGGAGTCTCAGCATCAATAATTACTTGATATGTATGATGCATTCTTCTCTGAGAGAGAAGTTTGAGGTATCAGCCCTCGTTGAGCATTCTTCTCTGAGGGAGAAATTTGAGGTATCAGCCCTTGTTGAGCATTCTTCTCTGAGAGAGAAGTTTGAGGTTGCCTTTGTTGTGCATTCTTCTCTGTGAGAGAAGTTTGAGGTATCAGCCCTTGATTGTGCATCCTTCTCTGTGAGAGAAGTTTGAGGTTCTAGCCCTTGTTCCACCCTCTGCGAGTAGGTATGGTGGATTCACCCTTTGGGAGTAGCCATGGTGGATGTGTTCATTTGTATTAAGAAGGATTCCTCCCTAGCTAAGAGGGAGTGTTGATGATATAGCGTCAGAAGCAATCCTCCAGGACCATTAAATAGATATCAAATATGAGAATGGCCTATCGGCCTTACATATTTAATAAACCGATTTACTTATGTATTAATATCGAACATATTGATTCATTGGGTTTGTATAATTAATCATTAAAGTTGGTTATTGGGTTTGTTATATAAACATTAGACAATCAATTTAATTAACAGATTTTGTTATTAATTGGTTTGTTGAAAGGCAATTATGAAGAGTCACGTCTTCTATTGGAAAGACATCGGATTCATTATATATGGAGAATGCATCCTTCTTATTGATATATCGTGGAAGATAGAAATTAATACTCAGATCGGAAATTTATAAGGGGCAGATTTAATATAGATATTTAGTAAGCACACTACATATTCTCTGGCAAACCAACGTGTAATTCTGAAGCAGTCCGACTTATCCTTCTGCAGTTCGTGTTCAATGAATCTGATAAGTTAAAGAGTTTCCATTCTGCAGCAATAAGAATTCGATCCAACATACGTTTGGCAGATTGAGTTTTGACAATTCAATTTCTATATTACCTTGTGTGGGTAATTGTTGTGTACATAAAGCTTCAAGCAGTGAAGCCATTACTTGTATATCATACTCAGATCTGATTATATAAATAACTGTTAATTTTTGTGGCTGGGTTTTTTTCACCTTCATAAGGAAGGTTTTCCCAGGGTAACATAGTGTTCATACTGTTTGTTTGAGGTGATTTTTTGTTTTCTGATATAATCTGATTATAAATTTAACATTCTCACCCTTTAGTATTGGGCATTCGTTTCTTAAATTTCCTTTGTTTATGCATTATGTACACCATATCTTTATTCTTTCCATTAGACAGTTCTTGATGGGTTTCTCCTTTGGCCAATATATCTTGTTTATTCTTTAATTGTTATAACTCTATTTTCAATTTCTCAATTCCTTGATTCTCTGATTCCTTGTCTTTCTTTCTCCGAGATTTTGGTGCTATTCAACAAGCTAGCTCTATTGCATTTAAATTATTTTCAATAATCTTCCATGTAATGCAACCCTAAGTTCAGACAATGATCCAAATATAAACCATTCCATCTGCTGTTCTTCTATCAATGGTTCCTCTAGTTTTTGTACTATTGTTCCGAATTTTTGGTCAAATATTCAACTATTTCTTTCTTCTTTTGTCCCATCTCTTGCATTTTACTCACACTTTCTAAAGGTAATTTTGGTGACTCAAATTTACTCAAGAAATCCTCTCTTACTGTTGCTCATTCTTTGCCATGTTTGAGATCGTTCTTCATGTACCACTTCCAAGCATCTTCCCTAATTGTCCCTACAAAATCATACAATTTGGCTTGGTTCCCACTTGTTTCGTTTCTTCTCCATGCAAACTCAAGGATAAAGATACGTTTAGAAGCCTATGTGGTATCTTTCCAAAGATTGGTAGTTTTAGCCAATCATGATCCATGCTAGTAGTGAAAGGCTCCTTTCTTTTGTTGATGTTACTTGAGATAACTCTTTCCCACTCCTTTTGGCTTCCTCTTTTTATCCTTGGACTTGTAGATCTCTCTTGGGTACTCTCTCTTTTCGTTATAGCCCTTTACTATCACCAACTTCCTTTCTCTTCTTTTATCTCTAGACAATCTAATCTCAAAGAATTCTTCTCCTAAAATCTTTCCACAATTGGTCGCAGGTTCTCTCTACTCTTCTTTTGACTAGATAGTTCAGCAAATATATCCTCTATAGAAACTTTTCTTAACTTAAGCAGCATAGGGGGTGTCTCTTGGTTAGGGGGTTCACCTCTTGAATATGTCATTTCATTTTAGGGGACACCATTTAGAAGTTTTCTTTAGCCAATAACATGTCATTATTTTAATACCGATTCATACTAATTTCCTCTAATTGTTTCTAGTTCTACTATATCATTGGCTTGTTCCTTAAGTAATGGCCTTGATTCATCGTCTCCTTTGTTTTCCTTCTCTTCTTGAGATCGTATGCTCTCCGTCATTTTCATATTCTTATTTACCAAACTATCCCCATGGTCCTTGATAAAAATCAGAGGTCTCAACTTTGAAATAGGGGCTATTAAATGCTTAAGCTCTTCAATTGTGGTAACAATCCTATGGTTTGACATATCGATTTTCGGAATTTGGTCGTCTAGTTAGAAATTCTACTTGCAAAGCACTACAACCTCCAAGCCTTTAGTTTGCTAACTCTTTGAATTCATCATATTCGTTTATTTATTCTGTCATTGTAGCTAGGTTTTCTTTTGCTTCTCTTACCTAGGCTAACAAATGCTCTAAAATTCTTTGTAGTAGCCTACTGGTGTGTCCTATATTCTTTGTAGTAGCCTCTTGGCATGCCCTAATGAGGATATCAAATTCTCTCAAATTCTTCAAACTTCCAGTAGCAACTCATGAAATGTTCAACATTCTCAACAACAACCCTACTGGTGTGTCCAATATTCTTTGTAGTAGCCTCTTGGCA
Organism: Cryptomeria japonica; assembly: GCF_030272615.1. Lineage (NCBI taxonomy): Eukaryota > Viridiplantae > Streptophyta > Pinopsida > Cupressales > Cupressaceae > Cryptomeria > Cryptomeria japonica. Next base: position 518,377,170 of record NC_081405.1, on the reverse strand, counting down.
TGCTCTAATGAGGCTTCCCTATCTATTTTCTATCCTCTTGTATCTTTTTTCCTCTCTTGAATCCATCTCTTTCTCCATTCTTCTTCATTGCTTAACTCTACTGTCATCTCATTTTGTTCAAAATATCTTTTTGCTTCTCGCTACTCCCTTTTGCCATTGCTGGTTTGATTTGAAATTTCATTAATCCTTTTATCCATTTCTAATGGCTCAAATTATATCTTCCTCAAAGGTTGCATCTTTTCAAGATTCTCTTAATATTTTCACCCTGTCCAATTGCCATCCCCTAGGTTCCTAACCCTCTCACTTGGCTAAAACCTAATGGAATTTGTCATAAATCCTAAAACTTGGTTCTTTCCTAATTATAACCCTTTGTCCTTGATTTTTTTCTCTATATAAATGGTTAATTCTTTGTTCTTATTTTCCTCTTATCACCCTACTAGGGTCCTAACAATGGAACTAAATGCTGGTAGAAATTAGTGTAGGTTGAGGTTTTGAGCCTGAGTTCTATAAGAGTTATATTTATACTCCAATAATGAGGAATAAGAGGGGGTTGACTAAATATGTGGTGGATTGTAGAAGATGTGGTAGAATATGGCATATAGAAATAAATAAAATACACATATCTTATACAGTACATATACATCTTATATTAGACTTCTTTAATCTCTATTACAACATTCTTCTTAATTACACATCATATGTTTTCTTTTCCATACTTATCTACAACACCATATCTATGCGCTCTAATTAATGTCAATCTATCCTTCTTTCTATCTACATTCTCATGCTATTCCATGCTATCAATCTCTTTTTTCTACTTCTTGTTGTTCTTCTTGAAATATAGCTAGGTCGTATCCCTTGATTGGGCCCACCTAGCTTGGTAAATGTTTGATGGGCCTACTTATGTGATTATATTATGTAGCTTGTGAATGTTAAAGGGTAGGCCCTATTTGGGCGCTCAACTTGTGATTCATATTGGGCCCTAAATGGGTGATATAATGTAACTTGTTGATGTGATAGGGCCGACCCTATAATGTGTAACTTGTAATTATTATGGGTCAGACCTTATTTTGTGCGCCAACTTTAGATGCCTTATAAATTTACTGTAAAGGCCGACCTAAGTCAAATAAGATGTAAAAGATCATATATATTCAAGGCAATGCAAGCATCAACACAACATATACACACTTAGCGAATTACCTCTGCAAGGTTAGCGAACTTCTATTGTATGTGATCTGCAATTTCCTTCATTGATCAGCATCCGTGATCAACAAATCTCGAGCTGCATTTTAGGGCAGTGAATGCTTATCAGTCAGCGATTTGTCTACTAGGCTGGCGAAGATCTTCTGGGCTGCCGAATTTGCCTTAGGTTTGTTGGAGCGTGTCAAGGCTACCCAAAGGTTGTCTAAGTTTGACAACGATCTGAACATCACCCTAACTTCCAGATTAAGATAAGTTTTGCTATAGTTGATTTATGCCCTAGAAGGGTAAACTTGTAATCTGCTTAATCAAATCAGATCTGAGATTTATTGTTGTTGGGTTTTTTCCTCCAAGAGGGAGGTTTTCCCATGGTATCATTGTGTTATGTGTGCTTTTGTGTTTTCTTGTTCTTTACTGTCAATCTGATTGCTAAGTTTAACATAAAACTAATAGTCCTCATTTTTGTTTTAAAAAATGGACCATTACATTAAAAAATTGTCAAAAAATGAAAATTTTACTCTAAGGAATGCTTCTCGAGGCATAATTTCGCCTTACCCCTGGACTGGCTTAATCCTTAGTCCATCCTCAAACCACATTTCGAATTTCATCACATTCTGAGTTCGTTTGCTATGTTTTTCCTTCAATTTCGGGTTTTTTCTCCCTTACTGCAGGTGGGAAATTTTCCTTAAGTTGCAAGTTTTATGTTTTTCCTTTGTTTTAGTGTTGTAGGGAAATTTTAAGTTAATTACAAGTGCACTTTATGAAAAATAGAACTTGTAACTTACTTTTTATTTCCCCCTTGTTGCTTTTTCTCTTTTAAGTCATTGTAGGAACTCTTTGGGCATATTACAAGTGAACTTTAAATTATAAAGTTAAAGTAAAACTTGTAATTCTTTTAAAAAGTTCCACTTAAGTGATTTTAAGTTATGGTAGGGGTTTTTCTCCACCATAACAAGTTTTATAAAGTCACTTTAAGTTGTAATAGGGATTTTATTTTCCTATTACAAGTTTTATTTTTAAGTTGTTTTTGTGACTTGTAAAAGGAATTTTATTTTCCCTTTACTAGTCTTTTGTTGAGTTGTTTAAAACTTGTAATGGTAGTTTTATTTCCCTATTACAAGTATTTAAACTTGTTGTTTGCTCTCACAAACCCAATTTTGCTTTTATAATGAAAAGTGAACATTTTTAAACTTGCAAATGGGTTTTAGAAACCCGATTTCATGTGTTCTTTGTAATTTTAAACTTGTTGTTCTTTCCCAAATACCCGACCAGCAATATTGGAGGATTTTGTTGAAGATTTCCAATGATTTTTATGGAGAAATTCAATGAGGAGGAAGGCATTTTGATTTCATGCCTATTTTCATGCATTTTGAAACTCTCTTCACGCCATTTGGAAGACATTGTTGTTGGTTTTATGATGTTTTAACAGAAAAAACGTGTTTGAGAAACGCCACAATTTGCCTTTGAAATTTGCCACGAATCCATTCTTTCCTAAGTCGTTTTTGCTTCCTTCACCTAGGCGTGGGGTTTGGATGGAGATTTGACTATTTATTATGCGATTTTGATAGCTGTTTTTGCTGCACATGGTATTTTGGAAAAACGTGGCTAGGGTTTGAATCTCCTCATATCTATTTAAAAGTTTCAATCTTCCATTTCAAGGATTGCTTCTTGTATTTTGGGGGACGTTTTGATTGATCAAGGTATGTTTCTTTCCTTTCTTTTTTGTTTTTATTTCTTGTTTGTTTGGTTTTCCTTGGTCAATTTTGTAAATTTGTATATATGTTGTTTTTGTCTAAAATCGGTTGTGAGAGATTTTCCCCTTTGTTCTAAGTTTGCAAGGCAATTTGTGAATTGCATTGTCTTTCCCCATTTCCCCTCTTTACTTGCATTCGGGATTTAAAAACCCGATTGCATGTAAGATGAAAATAATTGATCTTCCCCTTTGGCTGGAATATTTTAATCATCTTTTGGTGAAATTCCAAGTTTTTAAGTTGAAAAATACCCATTTTTTCAAAATCGGGTTTTTAAAACCGGATTACATGTTGAAAGTTCTTCCCATTTTCATAAAGATGATCTTCCCAAAATCTTTTCATTTTCACTCATATTCATTTCCATCATTCGTATATATCATTCCCACCATTTCATCCACTCATTTCACACCTTCATTCATTTTTCCCATTTAAAGTCTTCACTTGCAGTTAGCCATCCAAAACCCGAAATTGGTCCAAAATGCACTCAAAAAACTCTTGAAAATGAGTTTTAAAGGTCCAATTACAATTGCAAACTTGTAGTTACCCGTTACACATATGAAGTTGCATGTTTGTTCTCCACAATTGCAAGTTAATGCTCTTGTTTTCCCCACACATGTAATGCAACTTCTAGAACCCGAAATTCACCTATGAGCCCATTTTTGCATCAATTTACCCCTTCCCATGTTAGTCTTGTTTGCACACACGATCTACCAAATCAATGGATTAAGGCATGGGCCTAATTTTGCAAGCAGATTTTAAGATTTGAGGATGATACAAAGAAGAGATACAACAACAATTCATGGTTGAGAACATAGAATGCTTTCAAGACAAAGATGGTCATGACATGAAAAGAGGAAGGCAACCCTTTCCCTCTTGAAAAGCTAGTACTACCCCAAGCAAGAAGATAAAGATGCAAGTTCCCGTTCCGGTTCAAGATGTCTTTACCAATCCAGAATACTTCAAGTTCTAGCATCCTGAAGTGACATGAAGATCATCACAGACAAAGGATGATGCAATTAGAGTTGTGTCTTTAGACACGTGGAATAGTTTTAGTTATGCATTTGTAATTTTGTTTTGACAAGTTAACATGTAAAAAATAACTTTGTAATTGCAAGTTAACTCATTACTTGCACTTTTGTAATTACATGTAAAGCAACTACAAGTTGAGTTCAATTAGGACTGTGGTTGGAATAAATCATAGTTAGTTGTTGAATAAGTCTTGGTGGTTGAGAGAATTTCTCAAGTTAGTTAGGATCCTCCCACCTTTTTCTCAAGGCTGCTCTCCTATAAATACTTGAGGGGGTCTATTGTAATTGATATCTTTTGGTAATGCAACAAAATTCTGCTAGTTTGTATGTGCACTTTAAGACTTTGAGCTCAGATGTAAATCAGATTGCTTTCAATAAAAGAGGCAAGTTGTGTTGAGACTTTGTGCCAATTCAAGTTGTTATGTGATGACATTTTTTAGAGTTGATTGTGAGTTTTGTTCTATTGTGAAAGAGGGATTTAAATTCAATCTTGCAGACTTTGAGCTGCTAATTGTATTTAGAGTTATATGTTTGGTTTTTCAGATTTGGTCTTGCAGACTTTGAGCTGCTTATCATATCTGAAACTAGTGTAGAAAGCTAAAGTGGGAAGATAGCTTGTAGACTTTGTGCTACTTCTAATTTTAAGACTTGTGCATGTAAGGTGAAGTGCATCATGTAGTTAGACTTTGAGCTGCTACATATTGTGCTTAGTTAGCAAAAAATCATCTAAAAAGGTTGATAGGAGAATAGATAGTTGAAGACTTTGAGCTTTCTTTCTGTTTTCCCGTTCCGGGGAAGTGACAAAGGTCTTTGTGCCTTCATGGAAACTTTGCTTCCCTTTATATTCCAAAAATTCTACAAAAAAGTTTCCTTTTTGTATTTACTGTTTTAAGTTAACTTGCTATCACTTTTCTGTGAAGAGAATAGGATATTGGCTTTCTTGAAGAAAGAAGAAAAATTGTTGTTTCATCCTGTTTAGTTTTAGATTAGATTAGATAGGGGGAGCCTTCCCTTAATTAGGAGAGTTTTACTCACACTGTGGTTGAAGCCACAATTTTGTATATTTCCCCAAGTGTACAAAATTTTCAACCAACACTTATCTTGCCTACTTCTCTATTATCTCCTAATCCTTATATTTGTAAATTATGTCAAGGGATGTGTCCCTTGCCCTTTCTTCATATCACTTACCACTTGCTCTAGGTCTTGACTAGATGTATCGCACTTGATGTAGAATGTTTGTTTGCTTTCCCTTCTAGGGCCTTGTTATATTATTATTTGTAGCTAGCCTATAGTGCTTTTTCATGTTTTCACCATTAACCTCTATTAGGCCACCCTTTTGGGTTTTCAACCTAATGGGAGAGTTGTGGTTATGTCTTTGCTAACAATGCATATTGAACCTAAAACCTCCAAATTGTACAGGTTCAAGATACCATAGTCTAGCATACCATGTCATGTTAAGCATTTTGGTCATTGATTAATGCGACGTGACTTGTCAAATTCTTAAAGAAGAACTAATTGAGCTGTGTGCCAAACGTTTGAATCTCAAGCCAACATTTGAAGACATTCATAAGCTTATTGGTTCTAGGGAGGTTGTAGTCCCCTTGCTTACATCTTATTGCTTTCATCTAAGATCTATCCAACACATTTCCATGTGCATCGAGCATTACACCACCTTTCTAGTTGGTGCATAACATCTTGTTTGCACTTGTTATAAAGCATCATTCATTCTAGATTGGAAGTTAGTTAAGTGAGAGATCATATGAGTTTGGTAGTGGATCATGATTAGTGAAGATCTAAGAGCGTTTCATTGCACGCCATCAGATCAACTTGTCAATCTGATCTTATCTTCCCTCTTGCAAATATTTTGTAACGTAACCCTAGGAGGGTTAGGGTTTCAGCTGTGATTAAATTTGAGTTATGCCTCAACTATAATGGCATTTTTTGTATATTTCCTTAGGATCTTCTCTTCTTATCTTTGGCAGAATTCATATTTGTCTTCGGCCCTTGTAAAATATGCCTTGCCTTCCATTAATGAGATTTACTTGCCTCTTTTCATTTCATACAATTTGTGTAATGTGTTACTCTTTTGTTTGAATAAATTCTACTTGTTCTCTTGAGCTGCAGGTGATTGTGTTAATCCATCCTCGGATGTAGCATTGCACCACCTTTCTAGTTAGTGCATAACATCTTGTTTGTACTTGTTATAAAGCATCATTCATTCTAGATTGGAAGTTAGTTAAGTGAGAGATCATATGAGTTTGGCAATGGATCATGATTAGTGAAGATCTAAGAGCGTTTATTCTGTTGTAAGAACTTGCAGCAAAGGAGTTGATATAATTCAGACCATGAATCATTAAAATCATTGTTCCATTCATATTTGTTAAGTTCTTTCAAAATTCTGTGATCAAAATAGAAGAGATGGAGATATGATCTAAAAGTTGTATTTTATCTGCTATAGCGTGTTTTGAAGATGCACAACACTTGTTAATTTCGGTGTGTCCATCCTCCTCAATGTAAGCATGCTATATAAGTGGATGAGGGGTTACGTAGTGAAGAGATGTGTCTTCCCATGTGGGAAGACACATCTCTTCCCTACGTACCTCTCACCACAGTATATAAACTAGTCACCATTTACTTACCCAATCGGAAGGAGTGCGACTTGTTTGAGAATCGCTTTACCACCCGATACCATGAACGGTGTAAAAAATTAATATATATATATATATATATATATATATCGGAAGCATGAAATAGTACGACCGACGTTACAAAATTTAATACTCCCTCTTAACTAGGGAGGACACATTTCATGTTAGAGAAAACATCACAATTCATCCATTGATTGTGAAGAGAGGAGATATCACACCATAGTGATATTCAAAGATATGGTTCAACAATGAATATCAAGTCTCATGATACTCACCATAACTCATAGTTATCAAGTAAGGTATGTGCACTGGCATCAAGTCACATGATGCCTACCATATTGATAATGATTTCATGGCATGTCCATGAATATTATGTTCATAATATTCACCATGAAGATCTCTATCATAATTTTGGTTTATTTAATGATACCAACCAACAGATATCTATCATAATGTCTTAGAGATATATATACTATCATGACATGTCCATAGATATCAAGTCACATGATATCCATCAAGATAGTTAAATTGATAATTGTAAAATCGTCACCTTACAATATCAATTTGAAACAAGTGTTCATTATTGAAAAGTCGTCACCCTTCAGTAATGTTCACAGAAGGCCCATGCAATCATGGAGTCACACACATGACAAATAAAAGAGTTTACACACTAAACATCTTTAAATATATTAGTATATCAAAATAAATGAGACTCTCTCAAAATTAAATAACATTTTCAACCGTACCAAGTTTATCTCTAAAGTGTTCAATCTTGATCTTGGAGAGAGGCTTGGTAAGAATGTCTGTAGTCTGATCACCTGTACCAATATAATTCAGTCGGATCACATTCCTTTCCACCATATCTCGAACATAGTGATAAGGAATCTCAATGTGTTTAGACCTGTCATGAAATACTGGATTCATTGAAAGCTTGATGCAACTCTGATTGTCACAGTAGATGACAGTAGGATTTAAGGGCTGACCAAACAGTCCTACAAGTAGTTTCCAAAGCCATACTGCTTCTCTTGCTCCCATGGAGGCTGCAATGTATTCAGCTTCTGTAGAACTCTGAGCAACTGAAGACTGTTTTCTACATATCCATGAGATCATTCCTGATCCTAAACTGAAGCAACGTCCTGATGTGCTTTTCCTGTCAACTACGCTTCCAGCCTAATCAGAATCAGTGAATCCATGTAGGTCAAGGTCTACATGTTTATACTTCAGACCAAAACCAATAGTTCCTCGAAGATATCTTAGAATATGTTTTGCAACAACAAGATGTATTTCCCTAGGTTCACACATGAACTGACTTAGTGCATTAACAACATAACATATATCAGGTCTTGTGTTTACCAAATACATCAGAGATCCAATAATCTGTCTGTAGAGGGTAGGATCTGCAAACTCTGATTCTGCAGCTGCTTCCTTTAGTTTGTGCAAATTTGTCTCCATAGGTGTGGTCATGGATCTACAATTCATCATTCCAAATCTCTCGAGTATATCAATGATGTATTTTCCTTGATTAAGGATTATACCATCTGCCTGCTACCAAACTTCCAATCCAAGGAAGTAGTGAAGAATTCCTAAATCTTTCATATCAAACTCAGAGGCTAATTCTTTCTTACATTGAGAAATACAATTATCCTCTCCTGTGATTAGTAGATTATCAACATAAAGTATAAGAATTAATAATTTACCATTGATTACCTTGTAGTAGAGATTTGGATCTGCTTCATTCTTGGAAAACCCTAATTCCAAGAGATAGTGATCAATTCTTTCATACCATGCTCTAGGGGCCTGTTTCAGTCCATATAGAGCTTTCTTTAATCTGCAGACATGTGATTCAGCCTTATGAATCACAAAACCTTCAGGTTGCTCCAAATAAACTTCTTCAATCTTACCATTCAGAAAAGCAGTCTTAACATCCATTTGATGGACTTTCCATCCTTTAGATGCTGCAATAGACAAAACTGCTCGGACAGAAGTGTATCTGGCAACAGGAGCAAATGTCTCTTCATAGTCAATACCTTCTTTCTGTGAGAAACCTCTAGCAACAAACCTTGCTTTGTGCTTCTCAATGCTGCCATTTGCTGCATGTTTGATTTTGAAGAGCCATTTAGAAGATACCACAGATTTGCCTTTAGGCCTAGGCACAATTTCCTAGACATCATTTTTTAGAATTGACTGATACTCTTCTGACATAGCATCTTTCCAAACTTGATGCTTGAGCGCATCTCCAACACAGGAAGGTTCTACATCAATGATCTCACTCATCAAAGCAGTATAACTGGAAAATAGGTTAGGTCTCTTACTTTCTCTGAAGGTCCCCTTTGAAGCAGCATAATTTTCAGCTTCTTGAAGCATCTTTTTAGCCCAAAGTGGTCTCTTCCTAGTTTCGGGATAATTTTCTTCTAAGGGTAAGCCTTGAACTTCATGCTCAACAGCTTCAGGGGTCTCCCTCTGAATCTCAGGGGTGGAATCCTCATCCAAGCTTGTAGGAGGATCTTGGTGTTCTAATTCATTAGATCTTTTGGACCTCCTGAATGCTATGTCTTCCTCAAAGATGACATCTCTGCTTAGTTCAATTTGTCTTTGACCAAGTATGTATATTTTGTAGGCTTTAGAGGTTTCACGGTACCCAACAAATACTCCTTTCTTTCCAGAAGGTTTTAACTTTGACCTCTTTTCTTTGGGGACATGAATATAGACTGGACACCCAAAGATCCGGAAATGACTTATGTCAGGTTTGTTGCCAATAAAGGCTTCTTCAGGGGTTTTGTTGTCAAGAAGAGAATGAGGACATCTATTTTGAATGTACACAGCTGTCCTAGATGCTTCAGCCCAAAATGAGGTTTCTATATTTTGGTCAAACAACATAGCCCTACCAGCTTCTACTATAGTCCTATTCTTTCTTTCAGCTACCCCATTTTGTTGTGGGTTATAAGGTACAGTTAACTCCCTCTTAATCCCAACATTTATACAATAGTCTTTAAACATATCAAAAGTGTATTCCCCCCCATTGTCTGTTCTTAAGGTTATGATTTTCTTACCTGTCATATTTTTTGCAAGAGCTTTGAATTCCTTAAATTTAGAAAGGATTTCTTCAGACTCTTTGTACCTCAGAAAATATATCCAGGTCTTCCTAGAATAATCATCTACAAATATTACATAATATAAAAATCCCCCTAATGAGGGTACATACATGGGTCCACATAAATCAGAATGAACTAATTCTAATACATTTTTGGATTTACTGTTGCTAGAATTAAAAGACCCTTTAGTATTCTTTCCCAAGGCACACCCTTTGCAAGCTCCTTCAGATTTTTGACTTAGCTTGGGTAAGCTGATCACCATCTTCTCTATCTTAGGTAGGGTATGGAAATGAAGGTGCCTTAATCTTCTGTGCCAAAGTTCATTCGAATCTGGAGTCTCATGAAACAAGGCTAGAGGTGGAGTGGTGCAAAGTCTGTAGAGACTCCCTTGTCTTACTCCAATGGTGTGGGCTTTCTTGATGGTGGAGTTCTTTGGCCAAGCAAGTACCTTTCCTTCCATAAAGGTTAATCTGTAACCCTTATCTTCAAGTGCAGAAACTGAGACAAGGTTTCTCTTTATACCAGGTACAAATAGAACTCCAGTTAGTTGTAGGGATATGCCTGACTTTAGGTTGATATTGCAGGTTCCTATTTTCATAACTGGATAATTTGAGTCATCACCAATTGTCACTTCTTCATTTGAACTTTCCACAAGTGTATCTAGGTGCTCACGAAATCCAGTGATGTGTCGAGATGCTCCGCTCTCAATCTCCCATGTGTTGAAACTGGAGGTGACTTGACTAGAGAGGGTTGAGTAGAAGACTAGCTTCTTGGAATTACTCCCTTTCTTAATTTCTGCCATTGAAGCTTGTTGTTTGATCCTGTATGGACACTTCATTGCATAGTGCCCATATTGGTCACATCTGAAACATTGTACTTCAGAAATGTCTCTCTTCTTCTTTGAAGACCTCTTCCCATTTGAGTTGTTGTCCCTTTTTCTCTTAAAGTTCTTCTTCTTTCCTTTCTTGTGGGAATTAGAGTTTAGAACTTGAATGTCTTCATTACCATTGTTTTGTTTTATTCCTCTTGTGACAAGCCGAGATTCCTCTTGAATGCAATCGGTTTTCAATCTATCAAACTTGGGAAATTTAGAACGAGCACGGATTCCTTGAATGAACAATTCACATGAGGTAGGAAGTCCATTTAGGGCCATCATAGCAAGTTCTTTGTTGTCTACTAGATGTCCAATAGTGGATAGTTGATCCCTAAGCTCAGTGATCCTCAAGAAATAGGATGTAACTGTTTCTCCTTTATTCATCTTTATATGGTGTAGTTGATTCTTTAGGGTGAGAGCCCTGCTAGTGTTGTTGATTTCATAAATGTCAGCTAGTGCTTTGAACATCTGAAAGGCTGTCTCATATCTAGAAATAACTGGTACAATGTGGTCTCTTACTGAATCCACAATTATCTTAAGGGCCTTCTCACAATTGTCTTAAGGGCCTTCTCACTGTCCTTGCTCCACTGAATTTTCTCTGTATCATCAGAGGGTTCAGGAATTTCACTTTTGACATGGGAGTCAATTTTATTTTCTTTCAAAACAAGCATGATCCTGAATTTCCAAATTTCCAAGATACAAAATTTGATGCTCCATCTAATCTATCTTCAAACCTAACTCCGGTTGCCATTAGATTTATGGGAATTTGATCTTAGTAAGAGCCTGGTGAAAGTTTATGAGATCGTTACAGAATTTTAATACGATCTTCCTTAACTTGGCTCTGATACCATGTTAAGTTCTTTCAAAATTCTGTGATCAAAATAGAAGAGATGGAGATATGATCTGAAAGTTATATTTTATCTGCTATAGCGTGTTTTGAAGATGCACAACACTTATTAATTTCGGTGTGTCCATCCTCCTCAATGTAAGCATGCTATATAAGTGGATGAGGGGTTACGTAATGAAGAGATATGTTTTCCCACATGGGAAGACACATCTCTTCCCTACGTACCTCTCACCACAATATATAAACTAGTCACCATTTACTTACCCGATCGGAAGGAGTGCGACTTGTTTGAGAATCGCTTTACCATCCGATACCATGAACAGTGCAAAATATATATATATATATATATATATATATATATATATATATATATATATATCGGAAGCATGAAATAGTACGACCGACGTTACAAAATTTAACAATATTTTGTGTTATTATCATTCCATTTCGTGAATCTATTGACTGTTTATTGTGTTGGCTGTATGGTTGGATAGTTCTAAATTTAAAGCTCCATCCATGAGTGCATCCTTCTCCCCTGGATATCATGACATATTGTAGGGGTCTTTCACAATAATAATGATTAGGGGAGTAAATATGGGTGATGCAAATTAAGGTCAGCAATTGTGTTCATCCTAGCTTCTATCTTCTTTGGTGATGGATTTTCCTTTCTCATAGCTATTTGTAAGTTTGAACGCATGGATTTTTCTTAAAAGTTTATTATTTACTCTTTTTGGGTCTATCACCGGTGTTAGCTGGATGCTTTGATTTGTATGCTTTTAGTGCTAGCTTGTAGCTTTATTTCACTATATGTTATTTCTGCTAGCTATACTTTCAAGGCTCATTGATGAATTAGGGTCATCTGTGGACATTTATATAATTTCTCTTTATGTCAGTGAAATGGGTCGAGCTCACTGCAGTTTGCTTGCTTATCCTTAACTGAGCTGAGTTTCATTTTCTTTATGTCTTATCTACTCTCTACATCCACCATCTTAAATTGGGTGATTTCTAGCTGTGCTTGATTTATCCGCTGTTACCCCAAGTTGAAAATATGACCTTTAGTTTGGAATTCACTGTTAAAGTGTTTTGGTATTTGATATTCAGCACAGTGATAGAGCTATAGAAAGAAATTGTTCTGACAGTGTAAGAACATTGTCAACCCTAAACTAGAGCATCTTTCCTGCCACCATATGGCAGTTTTTTTCAAAAACAATTGCAATAAAAAAACTAAGAACCAACTCCCATGCACTATGAAGCGAAACTGGTGGATGGACCCAACTTGACATAAATATTTTTTATTATAACCTAGCACCTTAGATTTTATGCCATGACAATCAATCAATGCTTGGAGACATTATTTTAAAAGTGGATACCCAAATAAATTTTTTAAAACAAGTGATACATCCTACAGGCCAATATGGTCCAAGGATGGTAAAAGTCCTCTGTGTGTCTTATTACACACACATGCGCATGTGCACACAGACACATTTGCACACATGATAAGACCTGATTGAAGAAGTCATACTTAGATTGTCTTGAAATAATAGTAAATAGTAAATACATAGGGTGGGAGATTTTTCAGTTGAGATTCAAACAATGAAATTTTACTCTTACCATTAATATGTTGAGTTAGAGCATTTACAGCTTGGCTCAAATAAGCATCACCTGCTAATATCTAAGCAATTTTACCTGTTGCTCTCATGGTGTGTGCACACTCACACACACACCTCCCAAACCTAGCATGGAGAAAAATGACAAATTCTGTCTAATTGAAGCACACACACAAGTACACGCACGCAAACAAACACACTCGTGGTTGCGTGCACACAGAGAAACACCTTGAACACAGAATGAAAAAGTATTATAATTTCTATAATTGAATTTCTTCTTTCTTGAGGCTTCTGTATCCCATTGTTATAAGTTAGTCTAGAATTTTAGCAAAGGAAAATGAATGTACTATAAAGTCTATAGCTGATATATCAAATATCTTTCAGGTGGATGAAGACCTTAAGCAGGGTGTTGGTGGTGCTCAACCTATCCCCTCTGCTGAAGCTGGAAAGGATGAGGTGATTAATGCAGTGGAGGCTAATGTATCTTCAATGATAAGTGCTGATCGAAAAATTACTGCTCTGAAACAGCTCCAGGTGCTGTATTGTTGAAGTTAATTCTTTTTGTATTTTTCTGCAATTATTTGCTTGACTCTGAGCGTATAGTGGGAATTTTTATATTATTGGTTGTATGGCAAACTCATAATATTATGGATGTTAACAATGAACATCAATTGAAGGGCCACATATGGAGAACTGGATATGCAAGGCATGAATTACAAGGGGAATTGTTTGAGGATGTGCCAACAGCACTTTCAAAATGGCATGCTGCAGGCATCAAGGTCATCTCGCTTTCTTTATTATCAAATATTTTTGTGTTTTTTTTGGGAAAATCTATTGAGTTTTTCTTACCTCAAATGTGTACATCTCAAAGTAAGATTACAATCAAATCTGTGTCTATCTTAATATTATAGTTCTTTTTATGGTAGTCTCTAAAAGTTAAATTTGTGTCTCTTGAGAAGAATCCAAATTAATGTTAAATTAGAAGTGAAAGAATGCAAATCTTTTTATTTTAACAAGTTGCTGACAAAATCAGGAATCTAAAATTAAATAATGAGATGAATGTGTGCAGGAAAATTGATATAAGAGTTTTCAGAGTGTTCACTCTGACAGTTAGGGTCTTGTTTACATCGTTTTGTAGTGCCACTTTGCTTAATTTCAACTGATTTGTCTATTGGCACATAGTTTTTAGAATGCTTTTGATTCTCAGACTTCTACTAGTAAGTACACAATGATTAAAAAATCTTATCTCTGTTAGCAAGATACCATCCAACTATTACAAAAGAAAGACTAAAGCAAGATTACATTAGCAAACCTTACTAGGGTGTAGCTGTAGCACCTTTAAGTACTAAGTAAATATACAGCTCGACATACCAATAAACAGAACCTAAGCATTCAATAATTGCTCCTGGAATCACAGAGTGTGATTCGAAACGTTGATGATAAAAATTGGCTTACACAATCAAATCCAGAAGCAATTATTGAATATTAGTATGGATTGTGGAAATCTGATAGCTCTAGAACCTAAGCACTTAATAGAATTGTCAACAAACAGTTCTACTATCTCCAAACAAAGCACCACCTCCCATATGACCATAGTTCCAGTGCTCATATGCCCTGTTGTTAACACTTAGACCCAACAGTGGTATCAGCTTCACTTTTGCATGAAATGGATTCTCTACCATCTTCAATAGGCAATGGAATTTTAGACCATGCACTATGAAATCCTTCTGTATAACGGTATAACCCATGTTTGCAGACCCTAATTCAGATATGGCATAGGATAACCACAAATTGTTTCCACAACACCTTTATTCATTGACACTACCTTATTCCACATTACAATATTCATATACTGCATGGAGCCTTCTAGAACATTCACATGAATTCACATTTCCGTATCTGCCCTCATCCTTTGTAACCAATACTTTACTTCATGCCCATCCATACTTGGCTTTTCCATATGCATCTTTGACCCTTGCCAACCCCAATTCGGTACTTGCAGATCTTGTTCCATATTCAACCCATGTGGACTCTAGTATCACTAAAATGCAGTCATAAAAATCCATATTTCTGATCATCTCTTGCAATTTCTCTCTGAAATCTACCAGTATTGTGGCACGTAACCAAAGCAGACCATAATCTGCCAAATTATTCTCCTCCGTAATACCCTTCACCATCCTTATTTTATTGAAATGTTGCTATCAAAATTATTTTGTCGTCTCTCATCTGATCTGAGATCTCATAGTTTTGATTATTTGAACCACTTGCCATTGTGACACAAATACCAGCACCAAAACACAAAATACCCTCAAACACTAGATTCTCCAGTTGGCACCTTCCAATGACTCTAACAACACAGCCATCAATATATAAGACAAATAACTCATATTGAAGCATTCAAATACAGATGCAAACATAATTTCATAGTGTTTGAAGAGTACACTATACAGTACTTGCCACCAGTCACCTCCACTTACTGTCCACAAAACAAGTCATGTTACTTGTAATACCAATTATTCGCTTCCTTCTATTAGAATATTACTAAGAGATTGCCAATCATACTCATCTGCACTTTCAATTGGCTAAAAAGTCAGCTGCCCATTTTGCTCTTGACAGCAATCAGAAATCTTTCAGGATATTTAATTTCTCTTTCTATAACAAATTTTCTTCCAGTATCTATCTAATCTGCTAGTTTGGACAGGAGCCATTGTTGACCAGATTTATTACTATTTGCAAATCTCCTTCTATTTCTATATCTTTATATCTTGGTTTTACAGAGACTCGCATCCCTAACAGAAGAGCTCTCCATTCTGAAAAGTTATTAGTTTTATTACCCAAACACTGAGAACCACCCAAGAAAAAAATTTCCATTTGTTTCTCTTACCACAAAACGTACCCCAGCTTAACTCAGATTGCCTTTTGCAGCACCACCAAAGTTGAGTTTTACTCATGTTTAAGGTGCTACCCACTTAAGAATCTTACAAGTTTTCTTTGCTTCTCCCAATCCTTTAATAGGAAACTGTGAACTAATTATTACAAGAAATTGACATCATGTTAACTGCAGCAAAAGGTGAGTGGGCAGAGCTGTATGGAGATGGTGCATGACACATATTTTATATTGAACATGAATGACACATTTTATGGTTATTCATGGACCTAATTTTTTATGCTTTGGTTCTATGATCTGCAGGTCTATATTTATTCCAGTGGAAGTAGGGAGGCTCAAAGACTAATTTTTGGAAATACCAAGTATGGAGACTTGAGGAAATATCTATGTGGATTTTTTGACACCACCACTGGGTATGGAGCCATACTAGTCATCTTGATTCAAACCTGTGCAGAGACATGAATACATGTCAAAAAGATTCTTTTGCAATACAAAAATAAGTTTGTATATCAGCAGAGATAAACTTCTCAATATCTTGTTTTTACTACTTAAGGCTACATTGCTTTGTTCAATTTTGTGTAGGAACAAAAGAGAATCACGCAGTTACTCAGAGATATGCCAATCAGTTGGTGTCGATCATCCATCCCAAGTTCTATTTGCTACAGATGTATTGCAAGAAGCTGTTGCAGCGCAAAATGCTGGTATGTGTAGATTTTATGGCTCATCCTACACTGGTATTCATGGGTTGCTTTTATTATTTCTGTGAGATTCCATCTGTAAATGGAAGGAAATAATTTATGTTATACAGTTTGTACATGAAAACAAAACCCTTTATGAATCTCTGTTTTCTTGTTTCTTGTATTTGGAATTTTGGATGCATTTAGAGTGCCGGACTTCCTGTTGTCAATTGAGTTTTCTTTCTATTTAACATATGTTAGCAATAAATTCACGTCTATAGATTCTGATCAGTTTTTCCTATAGTGCATATATTAATTTTTGACAAAAGTCCATTAACATCTGCGAATCAGTTAATAAGAATTTGTTGAGACATACTGCATCACTATATTTACCTGTGTTTGGAAACAAACAGCTTCCTGTATGTAAAAACTACAGTAGAGACATCTTAGATTGTTGCTGCTTGAATGCAAGGATATCATTTAAATAAATTTGCAGGGAACCAGATGAATATTTGGACCTTGGACAACATTTATAAAAGAGCCTAAGGGAAATTTTGGCTTTGGTTTCTTTTTCTATTAGACGAGCAATTATCTTTGCACATGCTTTTGAAAAAGTTTTTGTAATGTAATCCACTCTGAGCCAGTTAAACTACAAAAGTCCACCAAACAGAGATGCAATCTAGAACACTACCTCTATGTGCTGGTAGCTATCGATGTATATAATGCCACAGGTAAGGAGTTAGAAAAGAAAAAACAAATTGTTGGATGAAAATAAAACCATTAATCAATAATGAAACAATTTCAGCAGTTTGATTCGTGAAGTGCTTTGGATATATGACCCACTTCCTCACAAGCACATAAGGAATGTAACTATTCCCAACTTAAGCAAAAGGACATCACCACCTTATGGCTTTAGCCTCCATGCTTATACATGATTGGGATCTCTTACTATAGGTAAAGGTCATACAAAAATGTATCAAGGAATTGAAGGTCAGTGTGAGGAAGAAGCAAAGAAGACAGAAGCATTTTGGATGGAAATCTAAATTTCAAATATCAATGAAATGGTCTCCAAATAATTTCTGGCTTTGCTGTAGTTATATGAGAAATCCTAACAAAATTTTACTTTTCTTGTCTTTTGGATTTTATGGTTATCGAACTCCTGCTTTTTTTCGTATGGTGTATGGGCTTTCTATGAATGGGTAAATTACTAGATAGTGTGTATATATTTTTAAAATGTTCTAGAAGTTGGAGAAGGTGGATTGTTGGTTCTTCTGTAGAAAAAGAAAGCTTAAAGTACATGATATGCATGTTTTGAGCAGGGAGAGGATATTAGAGACCTGTTCTTTAAGATTGTGTAGGTTGCTCAATATTAAACACAACAAAGGCTAAAAGGAAAAGAGGAACAATGCGTACTCCTCTTAAGTAATGGAAAAAAGACCACAGTAGCTACCCTGCTCATTCAAGCCTTGAATTGTTTAGCTAATATTTCAAATGACATTTGGTCCATAGGGAAAATCATACCACATATCCTAACAACAGTATCAGAGGCAAAAACAACAGTTAAATTCATTACCCTGGGAACATCATATTGGTTTCTTGGCATTAACATCATCCTGAAATCCTCAGCCAACTGGTTCAATAAGATGGTATGGTGTGTCTTACTTTAGAGCAGGTTATATCATTCTACATTTGCTACTATAGGATTTTCTGAATTGATCATGGAGACTAAAGTCCTAAGACTGCTTGTAGAAACTCTCATTTTGAATCACAAATTAAGACATTCTCAAAAACTAGTTTATCAAAAGTTACAGTGTTCCCAAGAAGAGTATGTTTTGGTAGCGAACTTTGTTAGATATTAATAAGGAATTAAAGAAACCACAGGGCTTTTGCATTCCAGTTTATTAAAATTTTCAAGAGTTCTAATGCCATGCATTCAGCTGAAGTTATTTCACTTTGCTACTCCATAAATGATCAAAATCCTCAGCAGGAGCTGGTGGATCCTTCACAAGAAACCTATGAATGCTAATTGCCATTCCTCATAAGTCTTTGTTTTTTGTTGTTGATTTATAGTTGTTTGTAGGTCTGTTAAGTTTTAGTTTAATGTGTAAATGGTTATCAGCCAAAAAACTGCATATTTATTTTGTGGGTGTTGCATTACGCCAACTGCATTTGAATTTGGCAATTTATTAGTTGATGAATTAAAACTTGGTAATGTGTATTGATGCTCACTACTTTGGAAAGACAGCAATCAGAATAATAGCATCTACTATCATATCCAACTTGTTTTTGTTTTATTACTTTCTGTATTTGGGAAGGTTTCTTGGGGCGGGGGGGGGGGGGGGGGTTTACCATTGCCTAACCTATTTCATGTTTCATCAATAATAAAAAAAATTCAAAATGATACATCAAATTGATTTGCAACTAAACAGTTTGATCAAGATGTTTAGATTTTTTTTTCATCTGGGGGTATATTTTTAATATGGGATGAATATGTTATAAAATTCACTCCTTTAGGCTTTCACTGTCTAGCATCTTTCCTGATTGGCAAAATTTATGGTGTATGCAATACCTTATAAGCTAAGTTACCGGGTCTGACTATGTAGGCCACTGTATTGCCTAAATACGGTTTGTGGTTTGTGTTCAGTACTGAGTTCGGTTTGATAACCCAGATCCTCAGCCTCCCGCTGCTGACATTCGTGTTTGATTCAGCTGTGCTTCTGTCTCTGTATATCTGTGGCAGCTCTTGGTCAAAGTAACTCAGCAGCCCGTTCTTTGGCTATTTAAACTAGAGGGGATTATTAATTATAAGGTCTTTTATTGAAATTCAATGATGTATATTATATTATACTATAATATATATTATAATATAGTTTATAATAGATATATATTATTATATAGTATATTAAATATATTAATAATATATTATATAATGGACACATTATTATATAGTATATTATAATAATTATATAATAGATATATTTATTATATATTATTATATAATGTATTATTTTATAATATATATATTTATGATATATTTTTATATAATAGCATATATTATAATATATACTATTATATAATATAATATATATTATTATTAGTATAAATATATATAAGTTTTACATTGTTTTTGTACCAACGAACCCAAACCCCTTTCCAAAATTTTGCCGAACTGGTGATCCGGGTTCTCGAACCCGAACCGGTGCCCGAACCCAAACTGGCAACTTAGCTTGATTTACAACCTCTGGAGAAGTGTCTTAGAACAGACTATAAGGACTTCCAAAAGTTGACAACACAGAAAAAGACTTTGCAAGACTTATTGGAAGACCTCCTTAACGATAGCTCACAGTGTGAAGATGTGTATCAATAGTCTAGAAATCCCTCTTGAAATTTACTTGCACCCTTGTGCATATATTACTTGTCTTCCAGTAACCAAAAAGATTCATGTCCAACATATTGGCATAAAGCTTGGCAAAGGAATTATAATTGTTTGGGTCTGAAAGACTACCTGATTTGTGGATGGGGTGGATGATGTGCTGTGACTGGGATGGTGGAAAACCCAAACAAACCACTTCATTGAAAAGATCGGCCAAAGGAGAGGCAAGTGGATCAACCCCATATTTGAGGATTACATGGGCCATGTATTATCATATAGGTAAAGTATTCAGTTTTAAACTTTTTTATAACAGTAGACTTCTATGATTTATCAAGTACTTATACCTCTTCAACAACATACTTGCATTACTTTAATTTGT
Organism: Cryptomeria japonica; assembly: GCF_030272615.1. Taxonomy (NCBI): domain Eukaryota; kingdom Viridiplantae; phylum Streptophyta; class Pinopsida; order Cupressales; family Cupressaceae; genus Cryptomeria; species Cryptomeria japonica. Next base: position 518,356,807 of record NC_081405.1, on the reverse strand, counting down.
ATCATGGCAGTTCTGTTATATCCAGGATCAGTCCCTATGCAATACGAAAGTGCTCCCATTTATGTCTTCCGTAGATTTGAATCTGTAATTTTTTTCTAAACAAAGTACTGACTCTGGATATGTTTTACTATGTCACTCAGTAGATTCAGATTATAACTTTTTTATTGTTTTCAGAGATTCAAGTTCATTACAGTAAATATTAGCGCATGAGAAGATTATTTTGGCCAAAGCTTTGGGCATCCTTCAAAGATTTCACAAATATTTTTCATTCATCAGGATTGCAAAGTTGTAGGCTCATCATGTGGAATACATGTTAACCCATCTATTCTCATGTCTTTCTAATGTATTTTAAAAAAATAATTTTTAGATGATAGTTTACTATGAAATTATTTCTGTATGAAAGTAATGCATATTATGTTTAAAATTAAATGTTTCTTGTCATGCTCCAGGTCTGCAAGTGGTTCTTTCAGTGCGGCCAGGAAATGCTTCTCTTCCTCCTGATCATGGATTCCATGTTGTAAACTCTTTGTTAGAAATCTAAGCAATGCAATTGGCTGAGCATTTTGTCTAGAGGTTCCACAACACAAGTTCCTTCCCACTCTAGACTTACTTCATAAGTGTATTATAGCTGTAAGCATTGCATGTCTGTCTATTTTGAAATTAATTTTATTCTATGATTCTGTAGGAGTTGGCAGTGGATGTTGCTCCACCTGTTAGTTCTAAAAATGCCTAGTATTTGAGGAATACTACATCAAATTAGACATGGTTGTTAGCATTTCTTCTTCCAGTGGATTCTATTCAACATGCTTTCTAAGAATGTAAAAACATTGAATCGTCTATGCCCAAGTGTGTAACTTGAAAAAGAATTCAGTTTCTTTTTAAAATGGGTTTTGTTAGCAGTTTTGGCACTAGTACCTAGGTACAGGATTACAGTCGTGTCAGTTTTGTGACGTTTTCTGATCCAGCCTATTAACTGTACATAATATTGTTATTATCTCAGCCGACAACTTGATATATATTAAGGGTTGGATGTTAGATTGTATAATAGATTATATATATATAATATACTATGAAACCTGGGGAGACGTCCCTGGCCTGAAAACCCCCTGTCCCGGTCCCAGGGACGTTTCGGGGACTTGGGGACAGCCAGGGGACGTTTCCCCCCACCCCCAAAATGTGGAAACTTGTTGGGGACGTTTGTCCCAGCCATGGGGGACGTCTGTACGTCCCGGGGACAGAGGGGGACGGCTGGGACGTCCCCAATCCGTCCCAGAGATGGCTGGGGTTAGCTAAAAACATTAAAAAAATGTTATATTTTTAAATTATTTTTTTTTCCTAATGTGGGCCCCAAATTATTTGCTCGAAATCTTTACAATTATTTGTTAGGAATTGCATACAGAAAATATCATTTAAATGCAAATAAAATAATAAGAGTCATTTGAGCTTTTGGGGGCGCTGCCCCTAGACCCCACCTTGTACTGCGACAGGGAGCGTGCCAAGGGTGCTGCCCCTGGGTGCTGCCCCCAAACCCTTGCTGATAAAAGTGGGGAAAATTTAACCTGCGAGTCTTATTAGGCTCCATATAACAGCATTATTAAAAATTTAAAAGCAACGATATTAAATTATTAATTCAAGTCTTGACTATGTGATAATTCATAATATCGTTGCCATATTTCATGTTTGACTATATGATATATTTAAAACTTTAAAAGGGAACGATATAAGTATTTCATCTCTTACCATATGATATTCATATATTTAAAAGGGAAAGATATGCGATACGGGCGATAAAGACAATTATTTCTGGCGATAATTGTTTAAGTGGAGCAATCAAATTTTCAGCAAATCAAACAAGTGCTGGCATATTGACAATGAATTTTCAATTATGAATGCATATCGAATATTGACAATGAATTCTGAATTCTGAATGTATATTGAGTATTGACAATGAATTCGGAACACAAATGTGGTATTCTAAGGTTCTATAATGTACATATAGCTGCTTTATCCATGCTTTCATATGAATATAATGTATATATTATTATATACATGCTTTATCTATTTTTCATATAAAAATTTAAATTTCTCTATATATTTTAAACTTTTCCTATATTTTATGTAGCCGTCCCCTTTGCTGTTCACCGAAAAAATTTGCCGTCCCAGAAACCCGTCCCGCCATCCCCTGCCACCCCGTCGCGGAAACTCAAGGTAACATAGATAATATATTCATCCACATTTAATACCAATCACTTGCTAGATCACAGGTCTGCTGTTTACTGAATGGGGGCCTTTTTCTTAAGCCCATCTCTTCCTTCTTATACCTTCAATGGCTGGGGGTTGTACGCCTCCATCCAGAAAGGGTGCATCCTTCCAAGGAGACTACTGCCTTAAATAGTCGGCCTTTTTCTTAAGCCCATCTCTTCCTTCTTATACCTTCAATGGCTGGGGGTTGTACGCCTCCATCCAGAAAGGGTGCATCCTTCCAAGGGGACTACTGCCTTAAATAGTCGACCCCCTTCATTTAATTAATTGGCCGATTAATATGATGGCCTACCAATCTTTGTCATTAGATATTGCCTACTAATATTATCTATAAATAATTATTTATGAAGTGTAATATTTCCAGTGATCTACTTAGTAATTTATACTTCTCTCACAGGGCATGACTATATTTATATAAATTATATTTATTCATGTTCTTAAACTTCTCTTACTGATGTATTTTCCGAAACCCAAACTTGATCGCTGCCGTAATATATATTAATAATTTATTATTATTCTTGCTAGATTAATCTTATATTATGATTTCCTTTTCTCATTCGATGCCCTTTTCAGTTGATTTCTTTTCCCGTTTTATATATTGAGAGTTGGAGGGAATCATATCCCTTCACCAAAACTGACGACTTTGCAAAGGTGGCGTCCCTTCATAATTAGCTCTTGCCTTGAATCAGTGATCTGTTATGGAAGTGCTGCCTTTATGATGTGAATCGACCACCTTAGTTATTTTAGATTCCACCGTCCAGCATTAGTGTATCAAAGGTAGCAATCAAATGCTATTAGAGGATGCAATCTCATTAAGGTTTTATTCTTAAGTTTGGCGGGGGCATGACAGGATTAGAGGTCAAATATGCCTATATAATGTCATTATGGCAGATACCTTTTGAATCTGACTGGTTTTGATTCTATTGATTATCTAATTCATTTTTGTTTACATGGTGAATTACCTTACGTATATGAAATTGTACCGTACTATTAATGTATGGATTAATTGTTCTTAGTTATAAAAAAAAATTTTGGAATCATTTTTCTTATGTTGCAAGTTTCAATATAACCTGCTTTGTATCTATAGGTGTCTAGATAAGGGTCAAGTTTGGGATGACTCAGAGGTATTGCGGTGAATTTGGGTGAACCTTGGCAAACCCAAGGGTTGTCCAAAAGAAAAAAATAAAAATAAAATCATTCTTTTAAAACATTTTAATAAATAAAATATTTTAAAATATTTTCATAAACAAAAAGGTGTCAAATACCTAATTTTCTCTTAAGTAATAAAATGGTGAAAACAACATGCACCATGAAAGTTTATGTGGTTTAAAAGGCCTTAATTTGGGCTTAGTGGCAGGGATTTAGGTATGCTACAAGTGTTGATGGCATAGACCTTGTCTAATGTTTTTAAAGGTGAATAATATCAAGTAGGTGCAGTACTACATATGCATAGAATTTCCAAAATTATGGTGATTTGACAATGCCAAATAATTGCTTGTCCCCAAACTCCCACAAGGGGTGTTGCCCATCGATCTTGTTGGGGAGATCGCCCCTATATTCCCATGAGGGTTGATGCCCCTCAACTACTCTAGGTATCTACTCCAAGTCCCCACTAGTCATTGGGATCTCTTGTCACATAAGAAACTTGATTACAATGAGGATGTGATGAGGAATTAGCATCTAATTCTTGAGTGTGCATACTTACACATAATTGCTGCACATAATTAGCATCTTTAGTCGAGACAACTTATATATGGCATGGCTATTGGAAGTGGCCTTATAACTCATTCTGGTTCAAATCAAATTGAGCCAAATGTTGTCTTTGATTCTTTTGATGATGAACAATATGAAATTTTTTGAATTCTAATTGTATTTTTCATAGTGTATGTATTCACATTTAACAAATCATTGAATTATGAATCTATGTCTTTTCTTTTTACAATTGTGAGGTATTTAAATATTTTATTTATTAGCAATTATGAGTGTCATTGTATTTATAATTTTATTATATATACACAAATCTATACTCGTACCAAAGGAAAAAAATGGCATATTGATGTACCCAAATCTTGAACATGTACCCCATACTCATACTAATATTGACAAATTATCATTTTACCATAGAATTTGCCCTAATACATCATGTAGATCCTCAATAGGATGGGAACTGTTGATATCCCTTATTCACACCACTTTTAGTCCTTTTTAGTGATATATGGCATTGCTAGTAGTACACTTAGTTTTAATATCTTTCTCTACAATATCTTATGAAATTATGGGGTTCATTTTCAAAAGTGCAAAGACAACTATATTAGATGTTTACCAGATGTTTAGGTCCCAAGATTTAGCTAGTTTTCTGGCAATCTACGGTTGAATATTGTTGCTTTAATGTTTGATTCCTTTTAAAATGCCGACATGTTTTTGGTTGCATACAAGACAGTGAGATTTTAATGGTGTTGTTAATAAAAGATTGGACGCATATGCTTTGTAATTTGTTTCAGGTTAGTTGTAGTTATCTTATATGTATGATAAGTCATAGTTCTCCTGAATAAAATTAGTTTAAACAGAGGGTCAAACAAAATTAAAGAACATTTATTGAATAGTTTGTATGGAGCATTCCTTAAAAGGAGGTTGCCCCCTTAAAAAGGTCTATGATATTTTGTAATGTGGTTTTATCAATAAAATATTGTTCTCTTTATTTTATTTGTAGTGCATATTGTTCATGTTTCTCTTATTGGTCTAATTTGTTTTAAGGAAATTTATAACATTTGTCATCAAGTTTTTTTCTTGGGCTATGTTTTGTAGTGACATCAAAAGTTTAAGGTTTTTTTATTATTATCCTTCATAGTCCACACCTCACGCTCTTATAATCTTGATGATTAGAAAGTTGTTACATCTCTCTTTCTCACATATATTTTGCTATGTTTAATTTGCAATGATATGTGATGTTTATACTATGTTTAATTTGAACAGCGGTTCAAGAATTTCCTTTGAGAATCTTATGTGGAATTCAATGAAAATGAAATTCAAATGAGAAGTTGAAATTCGTATAACTGAATTTGTAAATTAAGAATTAAGTAGCAAAGCTTTTGAATTCCATATGGATACATATGGAAAGGGGTTGGGAAAATGATTATCAACTCTTCTTTTTATCAACATTCACTGAAGTGGAAGAAAAATGAACTATTCTAAAAAGAACTAAAATAGAATTGTAGAGGCTCAGCTCAAAGATTATGAAAGAGCTACAACATTGCTTGCCAGGCATGTAGCTTGTGTTTATACATTTGGAAGGCATTGTTTATTTTGCAAATAAAAATTTGAGCATTCATTAATGTTTAGGTTACGAAAATAGAAATACTAAAAAGTGCATGATCTCAAATGCGCTCTAAACCATATTCTTAAGTTTCTTTTGAGCTTGAACATATTAGGGTTCTGTTATAAATCCTAGCTTTATCTTGTACAAAGGAATTCTATACCTTTACAACAATTATGTTTCAGCTCTGGTTAAGAGCAGATTTAATGAGAGTTTGTTTGTTTAGAGACTTCTTTCTAAGAAACCAAAACTTTTTTTAGAACTTGGAACAAAGAATTCAATTCCAAGCCTGTATCATGAGGGTGAAGATTGTCATTAACTAAGACTTTTTTTCAGACTTTAAGAGTTGAAACATACAACAAGAATACATTTACTAGTCATCTTGAAGAGGCGAAAAACACGTATCAGAATATGTAGATAACTTTACCATGCATTCAAATTAGAATAACATGAACTGGGAAAAATGTTAAGAAAAAGATACTTGTGTCTCATTGATCTATGACAAATCACAAAGAAATAGTTGAATTGAGGTTATAGAACTCAAAAATGTCTAGCAATACTTATGCAATGTTAATATGAGTTCGTAAACCACTATAGAAGTATACTTTATAAACAAAAGCTTGGTTTAGCAAAGTTTCTACCAAGGTTTGAAAACCTTAATTTTGAACAAAACCGATAACAAAGTAATATTTAATATATGTAATAACCCACTTAACTTAATTGAAAAAAAACTCAACTGATTTTTATTTATTTTTAGATTCATGATTACTTATTCCCACTTATTCTTATTTGTGTTTGATTCAATAGCATACTCTGGGCATCTATCCAAACGAGATAGGCATCCATCTAACCGGGATGGGCATCTAACCATACGGGTTAGGCATCTATCCATACGGGACGAGGGGTTTCATTTACCAATTCGGGATAGGCATCTACCCAAATAGAGTAGGCATCTATTCAAAGAATAGGAAATGCTTTGACTAGAGACTTTAGACTCATCGGGACCATCTGGTGCCTGAGTCACTCTCTGAAGACTACACTCCCCTACTAGGAATGCATCGAGGTTGCCGTGTTTAGGAGTAAATAAAAATAAATAAAAAATAACAAGCTTGAGTTTCGCCTCAGAATTTGGCCTAAAGACTCGAGAAGTCAAGCGAATCCATACAGGATCCCTTCTGAGTATGCATTGAATTACTTTAATCTTCCAATTAGTATTACTATACCTTTTGATTGAAAGACCAAGGAACTTAAAAAAAACATGATCAACTCATCCTTAACCAAATCCTAATCCCCATCCTCGAACGCCTGAGTACAAGGGACAACTTCGTCCCTAGATTGCCTACATACTCGTTTCGACATGTCATCAAGGCATAGAGTATGTAATTATGGTTTCTAACTATGGTCTAATGTAAACCGTATGGTGGGTATGCAACCCTTTCTAGGGTCAATGTCCCAGATAGTTTCTCTGCGGTTGCTACCCACGATGGTAGCTCTATAGCAAAAAGGCTTAAGGTGGCCTTTTGCTTGTGCCCTAAAATAACTAATCCTATTTCCTATTAAATACGTCACCCTTAATCCGTTTTCATCTGCCAAAAATTCATCAAGATAATCAATCTCCAAACATCACTCACAACCCAACCTTAATGGGGTTTTTCTAAGGTTTAACTGAGCGGATGTAAATTCATTTAAGATTTATCTTTTTAGATTATCGATCCAAGGGGGATTTTAACTTCCAAATGACCCTTATTCCTCCCCATCGATTTAGAGGGACGATGCCACACACGTCGTTGTTGCAGCTTTATTAAGCTTTAAGTGCAGTAGTTCAACACGACAACATTACCCGTAAGCATGACCCAGAGGCACCATAGATACCGAACACTGCTAAGGTTTTTGGTTTTCAACTCCTCTTCTTTAGTTATCTAACTAGGAACTTTTAATTAATGAAACTTAAATAACATTATACTAAAAACAGCTATGAAGATGAAATTATTGCATGCAAGGAATAATTGTTTCAATTTTAGAAATCAAGATATAAATTTCACATAATTGAAAGAAACATTTGTAGGTAAAAATAAACAAATTATCTATTAATATTATTTCTTGAAGAGGAAAGACTAATAATGAAATGTAACTTGCATGACAAACAAACAATTATTCAACCCCTTGAAAAGTAACTTGCATGATAAACAAACAAATGTTCAACTTCTTTAAATAAGATATATTTTTTTAACTAAACATTAAATCATTTTGCACAAATTGTTTTAAGGAGAGTATGAATTTAAACACATCTAATTGGAAGATAAATCCTTTTAACTTATAATATTTAGCATCTAAATATGTACATACAAACACTTGTCTAAATTATATACTATATTAAATAATTCAAAGAATAAGGTTTCCACTTAAACAATAAATAATTTAAATAATTTGAAGGAACTTATATTTCATTCAATAATAAGCGAAGTGTTTAATTAATAATAATCTATTTCATATTTTATTTGATCTCTTAACTACAATTCATCATCAACATATTACTTATAAATACCCCCTTATCCATTTATATCCCAAATATAAGGATTATATAGCATTTAAACAATTTAAATGTAAAGTCCTATTTAAATAAATAGAGTGCACATGATAAGATTACAAGTAAACTTTACCAAACAATTTCTCAAATATAAAAAGAAATAAATTCTCATTTTATTTTATTTTTAATAATTTTTTCAAACACTTAAATTAAGAATATTCTTTTTAATGAATATAACTTAACAATTGAATTTAAAATTTATGGCTTTAATAGGGAAACTCAAATAAGAAAGTTTTAAAGTTTTTTAGATAACTTATTAATTATCAAAAGGGCAATTTTCAAAACAATTTTATCCCTTATCATTCTAAATTTTAATCCTTAAGAAATTTAAATAATAAGTCGGGTTAAATCATTGGTTCAATACTATTGGTGTAAATTAGAATTCAGGGTGTTAATATCTATTTATAAAACAAACAATCAATTTAATATAGTTACATATGATAAAATTAATTTTATACAACAGAACACAACAACCAACCAAATCAATGGTAAATTTACTAATTAATTGGTTTTTACTTATTTTATCTAATTTTATGTTTATCAACAAATATATTACTTAAAATTTGTCTTAAATAAAACTATCACAAAGTTGTTATCTTAAATACCCTCGTTACATCACAGTCGTTTAATAAGTAAAATAAAAGATTAACTTAAATTTATGTTAATTGACCATAACAATTAATATTGGAATCTAAAAGATGGTAATTATGACCAAATTTATTGCCCTTTCTATTTTCAAATTAAATGGTCACAAATTACATATTAATTGGTAAGAGCAAATATTAAGATTTTTAAGATGACTAAATTTGTTGATGTTTCTATTTTCGAACTTAATAATTAAAATTTATATTAAATGATAATAACTAATATTAAAATCCATGAAATAGTAATGATAACTAAAACTATTGATGTTTCTATATTTTAACATAATCTATTATATATTTATTCAGTGCCATTATTAAGATAAGTTGTTCATATCTAATTAGCAACTTTAAACTAAGATAATCAAATCTATACTCTTGACTTAAAAAAAATCATATCATTTAAATATTATTTATTTATTTACTGCTCTTAGATAAACTTTTAAAGAAAAAGGAAACTTACAGGTAAAACATAATTTATAATTTTATTTTAATTTTCCCTACTATTGTAGCCTCCTCAATAGGGAAAGAATGTAGGCAATGCAAGGGAGGTGAGAAAGAGCCAGTGCCATGAAAAGAAAATGAAAGTCTAGTAGGATGCAATACGCCAACGAAATGAGGATGCAGAACGAATGTGATAGGTAGCTGTTGTAATGAGATCAAACTTTGCCTTATTTTTATTTATTATTTATTTTTCATCCGTCTTACTCTATTATTCTTTTATGGCTGCCTATAGCAACAAGGAAGAGGAAATCCATTGTCAGGCTATGGGAAGTTATGTTTCTGCACAAATTTTGCTTTGCAAGAAGGTTGATTAAAATTTCTATTTATATTTTTCTTCGTGAATACCCTAACCAGATCCACTGTTGCAGGAAAAAAGACAAGGCAAGAGGAACCCTCAAGATGCAGATTTGAAGGCATAATACCCCAAAGGGGATTTGTGATTTGTACCCCTAGTTGTAGCGTTTGGCAGGGGAGACACGACCTTTGGGGTCGGTCTTTGCTGGGAGAATTATCTCACAATATTATTATTATTATTTTTTATGTGCATTCGTTTACATTCAGTTATTATGTTTAATATTGCATTATTTACCATTTCACATGTTAGTTCTCATACCATTGCACTGATTTTCTCTATGCTATGTATTTTTTTAATTTTTTTAAAACCTTGTGTCTACTAACAAAAAAGAACATGATCTCACAGGGAAGTCTTCTATCAATTTTGTTGCAAGTATTTATGTAATTTTACTAGAGAAAATGGTTACAGGCATTTGCACATAAAAACCCATCTAAAAATAAAATCTTGATGTAATGTAGTATAATCCTAAATGCCTCTGTTTCTAAAAAAACCTAAAACCCTGCATCTATTTCCAATATCTGTAGCCCATGTCCAACATCTGCAACCCTACACCCATATTTAAACACTTCCAAACTTTTAGTTCATACTTTGTAGGTTCATGCGTAAGCTGTTATCAATTTTTTTTTATCATAATACAATATACAGATACCAGACCTCTTTTGCAGATTTAGAAAATTATCAAAACATAAATAAATTTGATCTTAAATCAATAAACCTAAATTCAAATAAATAAACTTAAATGTACAAATCAAATTTTCTTAATTTAATGAAATAAATAAATTTTAATTAATTAATTAATTAATTAATTAATTCTTTTTTTTTTACTCTTAACCAACCTATATATATATATATATATGATCTATTTCTCCTTTTTTCTTTCTTTCTTCTAACCTTTAAAGGGTTCCTGCATTAATGAATTTAAATAATGTGTACATTTGTTTAAATATTATTATTTTTTGGATAGAAAACTACTAACTAATCGATCAAAAGAAAAGTAAAGTATACACATCTATTTGGTAAAAGTAGATAAGATAAAAAAATGATTTAAGGAAGAATTTTTTGAGAAAGATGGGAAATGTAACCCTTATATTATTTAACCCATTTTTTTTCAGATTTAATTAGAATATCAAAATCCTTTTTCTTTTAACTACATGAAATTTTCCATAAAAGAAAACAACATGCATGCAAATATAAACCCTCCCCTTCTTTTCCCATTTTTGAAAAAAAAACATGAAAAATAAGAATAAAAAAAGAAAAGGAGATTGGAACCTGGATCTGCTAAATGAATAAAACCATTGTTGTTGAATCGACTCTCATTCCCCTACAATATTTCTTCAATCCTCTTCCGGTAACCTGATAAGATCTTCTCCAAAACCCCTAAAATCCTATCTCATACCATGTAAAATGCTAACAAAATTTCTCCCACAACTAACATAATTCAAAAACCAATTTCTTAAAAATTCAAAGACTACTTTTACATAAAACCATGAACTCCCCCTTTCTCGAAAATCTTGTACTCAATATATAGAAAATGAGAGGCATTTCCCACTACAAAAGAATTAAATGATTCACATATTCTTTTTTTTTCCCAGAATAATTCCATGCAAAAGTGGGGGTTACATGCATATTAAATTTGAATTTGAAATTATTTCATGCAAGACGTATTCCTTACAACTTGTCATAGTAGCGGTTACATTTGACCATGCATTTTGAATTCAAAATTTACTTCTAGAATCTTCTTATTTCTCCTACACCATGTGCTTAATTAGAATATTGGAAAAAAATAATTTCCAAATAAATTATGACCTCACGTGTGAGTCACCACTATTCATTCTTCTTTTTAAAATAATTTAATCCTTCTTCAATTTCTCATCTCCAACTAACATTGCTCATAAAATTGATAATAATATTAATAATAGTAACAACAACAACAACAACAACAACAACAACAATAACAATGATAAGTTTTATCAAGGTAAAAAAGAGGGTTATGACAATATGAAACTCTTGTGTTGTAGGTTCATGCATGTACGCATGTGATTGCAAGGTTGCAAGCACTTGTACTCCTGCATGGTGTTTATAAACATCTTACAAGTGGTAATTTCAATAAGAAAGATAAGATCATAATACGAATGGTGGTAGTTCATGCTTCATTTCACAACATAAGATTGAACCAAGATTGGTTTAAAGATGAAATTTTTAAACACCTGTCCTACATATTCTTGAAATTATGCAGCCTAGCATGTAGAACCTAGTATTTGTTAGGATGACAAACCCCGAGAATTGATGTTCTAGCTAAGTAGGGTGGTGAACATGGGTTGCACGTTCATTTGTGCTTGCAACTATTAAAAACCTTAGCCAAGGTAGTGCATTACCTCACATGTGTCTGTCAGTTCATATGATCTAAATACATTACCTAGATAGAGGTCATGCTAGTTAGGAGGTACCTATAGTGTGTGACTGACTAGAGCCATGTAGGGTCAAAACACTAGGCTTAGATGGCATTAGACCTAAAATCTATTACACCCTCGTGAAGGGTAGGGCCACTTCCAGGAGGAAGATGTGCAAGGGACCACCAAGTTTTTGGTTGGAGTTATAATGCCTCTATGATACTCTCCTTTTGGTCAGCTTACAATGGTTCTTAAAGATTTAGACTGAAATCCGATTACAGTAGATCCTAAACTCATCCTCTTTGCACTATATTTAGCATTGTACAATGTTAAGGTTAGAAAATTTGATCTAATTACATGCATATCTAATCTTATATGGTAAAGAGTTATTATTGCATGCTTTATGAAAAAGTTAGTTTCGTTTCTTTATTCAAAAAAAAAAATAGCCTATGAATTTGATTATCTGTAGAACTTGATATGTTTAGTCTTGCAATATTTATCTTGCTCTAGGTTTAGCATGTTATATAATGTTGAGTTTTTATTCTTTTCCTTGCTATAGATTTAGTCTATTACATATGGTATCAGAGTTGTCAAGTTCGACACAAAACCTATGGCTGAACACCAAGAAAACTTAGTAAACTAAAACAAAGCATTTTGGTGATGCCGGGATGTAGATTCAAACCACAAAATAAAAAAAGATTCATGACCCAGTACATGTCCCTCTTTGGCCAACCATTACTCTTGTTGTTCCCTCCCTTCCAACACAGAAACCTTAGAAAAATCTTTAAAACATCTTCAGAGGGAGAGACGTAGTTGACAACCTCAGGAAAGGAAGTAGTCAAATCATCCATCCTCTCTAAAATGAAATTTAAATATGAACCAAAAACAAAAACCAACTTGAAAATCATGTCGAGCCAGAAAGGCCAGTAGAACATAGAACATCGACTTTAGGTTTTAGACTCATCTTGTACTTTGACATAGATGGGATAGAGGAGCCCATCATTAGTGATGAAAATAGCTCTTAGAAGGAGTCTTATTGTAAATAATAATGATGTATATGCAATAATATTTTGGAAGTGTCTTCAGACATGTAGTGTCGCAGTTAAAACATTTTGTTGTTGAACAACCACCAAGGTTCAAACCCTTGTTGAGCCATTGTGCTCATAGGCCTTGTGTCTTCCCTAGGCCATTGTGTTCGTGGGCTTGAACAAGTGAAGTGTGGGGATGAGGTCCCCCATTTGTGGCCTCATCGGTTCATAGCTCCAGGTCAAAAGCGTTTCACATGGAGCCAGATGACGTGCCATGCCATTGTAATTGTTCACGTTAAAAAGTTTACCAGGCATAATTTAAAAAAATAAAATAAAATCTTTTGGAAGTGATCAATAAAAATATACTAATTTTGTTGTGCTTGTGTAATGCATTTCAATTCTTGTAAATTAATGAGATGCTTAGTAAATTTGATCAAATTTTTTATATTTATAGGAACTAAAAAGAAGCCATAGAATGGATAACATCCTAGATAACGTTAGAGGATTTGGATCAATAGAGACTCTGATCGCCAAACTTAATCAATTCCTTCATATGATGCAAGAGACCCAAACCAAGCTCCATAACCTGGAGCAATGGGTAGAGGGGTTAGAATGAGAATAAAGATGAGGAGCAAGAGTCTCATTTTAGAGAAAGTAATAGTAGATAAGAGCACACTAACCAAAGTGAATGTGGGGAGAAGCAATCTTATACTCATACCCAAACTGGGAAAAGGGACCATGTGTCTAGTGTCATAATTGATGATATGAAGGAGGTCAAGCCACCCACGTATGATGACTCACCATTAAGGACACTGTTGAATTTTGGCTGACCAAGATGGAAAAATATTTTGAGATCCATGACTATATTGAAAAAATGAAAGTCACTTGGGGGGCTTACCAACTGACAAGAGAAGTGGCTAACTGGTGGGAAAACAAGAAGGTCGAGTTAGGCTTGAGGTTAACTGATCTAATTTGGAATCAGTTTGTAGAAGTCTTTAGGCAAAGATGGTTGCCCCAACTTTTCTTTGAATAGAAATTGATAGATTTTTCAGGATCTTAGACAAGGAGATCTCTCCATCAACAAATATTCAGAGAAGTTCACCCGACTGCTTAAGTATGTGCCCCAATTTAAAACAAGTGAGAAATATCAAATATGGAAATTTATCATGGACCTCAATAACTAAATGGTGGGTCAGTGGATGTTCTTGCACCAACTACTATGGATGAAACCTATGAGAAGGATGTTAGGCAGGAGCAAAAGCTCAAGAAGGATGATGTGATCAGAGATGAAAACTGAAAAAAGGTGAGGTAGTCATAGTCCTTCCGACCCTTCAAGAAGAAGGGTGAAATATATGATTCAAATAGGAAAAGTGAAAAGGGGTCGATTCAAAGGTAATAGGCAAGATTCCAAAGGGGACATAAAAGGTTACAACAATTCCAAGAGGGATAATGAAGCGACTAAAAAAAGAACATAGAACAGAGTACCTCTAAGGGGATGCTATACTTGTGATAGTGAGCATTATTGTCACAACCCTCCTTTATCACCTTTTGATTTAAATACAAAACTCTATTATATTTCTTTGGATAAACTATTGAATGAATATTGTAAGGGAATAAAAATAATAAATCACACACACACATGGAAAATATATATATATATATTTTTAATTGGTTATTTAAATTCCCTCACCCAAATTAAGGCACATGTTGTAGGAGGAATAAGAAGCTTCTAGAGGCTTCTCCACCACCTTGCATGTAACTCCTCCCACTAAGCCTAATCAATTTGCATGGAGGCCAAATTGGGAGAGAATCTCTTTTTTTCAATTAAAAATTAGGTAGTGGAAATTTGAAATTTCTTTTATAAAAGATGTACAAGTTTCAAAAAGAGTGGTTGGCTATTCCATAAGAAATTCTTCAAGTAAAATTTTCCTTTGTAGACAATTTTCATTTTTCAACTAAGATTTTGTTTGGGAGGACTTCTCTTCAAGTTTGGAGGATCAAGGAAGATTCATAGAGGATTCTACACCATTTTCAAGCACCCAGGTTCTTTCAAATTTAGTTTTCATGCATCTTATTTTGTTGCAAATTAGATTTGATTAAATTATTTAGGAAATTAGAATCATTTGATGAGAATGAGATTCATTGTTTCAGATTTTGATAAGAATTAGTTTCAGTTTTTGATAAGAAGTAGATTAAATTGTTGATGAGAATGAGATTCATTTGTTTCAGATTTTGATAAGAATTAGTTTCAGTTTTTTATAAGAAGTAGATTAAATTGTTGATGAGAATGAGATTCATTTGTTTCAGATTCTTGAAATTTTTTTTTTTTTTGATAAGAAGTAGATTTAATTGTTGATGAGAATGAGATTCATTTGTTTCAGATTCTTGATAAAAAAATTAGTTTCAGTTTGATAAGAAGTAGATTAAATGGTTTAGGAGATTAGAGCCATTTGATGAAAATTAGATTCATTGTTTTCAGATTTTTTTTGATAAAAATTAGATCCATTCATTTCAAATTTTGATAAGAATTAGATTCATCCAGATTAAATCGTTAAAATATCTTATTAAGTTTTAGATTTGAATTTAGAACTACCTTCATCTCCTTTCTCCAAAATCTTTTCTCTAGTTATTGATTTAAAGTCTGAATGTATTCTTTTCTCTAGTTTATTGATTATTGATTTAAAGTCTGAACTGTGTATTCGAAAGGATCTTGCTGTAATCAATCTCTCTAAGATTTCTCATCTTCTAGTTTTCTAAATCCTCTGTAGAAATACGTTTAACATTTCCCCTTTGTGAAAGATTTTCCCTGTGTGTATAAATAAATTATCTCTTTCTCTGTGAATAGATCTCCCTGTGTGAAGAACAAAAGAAATGAAAAAAAAAAAGAAGAAGAAGAACCTCTCTGGTTACTGCTTCATTGTATTTGTCCCTGAAATTTAATCTGTAATTATTATTATTATTTCTAACAGACCTGTTATCTACCCTTCTCTGAGTGATTTCAATAATTTAAAAATACAATACTCTTGCATCAAATAATAATATATATAAAAACATATATAAATATATATATATATATATATATAAATATATATATATATATATAAATATATATATATATATAAATATATATATATATATAAATATATATATATATATAAATAAACACAAAAAAAAAGAGGGAAATCATTCAAACTTTAAGAAAAATCCCTTAAACCTCCGTAACGCATGGCGTTTAATGCAAAATGGACGTCGGCATGCAGGACGGTTACATTGTAACCGTCGCAGGAGTACGGAGGGGCTCGCGGGTCCCCTCATCTCTGCGGACCTGCGCATGCAGGGCCGCAGGGGTGATGGGACCCGTGGTCCCCACCCCGCACCCTATTTACTACCCAAGTAAAATAAGTTATTTAATTAAAAGTTTCTTTTCCCTTTCAAATTTGTAAATTGAAATTTTAAATTGGGGTTTTTTTTTTATAAATTAATACTCTATGTCAATTACTATTGGTTATTTAATTAAATTTTTTTTTAATTTGATAGAAATGGCATTTAGGAAATAATGAATTCTTTTTTTAGTGTAAGCTTTAAGATATCGTATTTCGACTTAGAAAAAAAAAAATTGGGCTAATATGTAGCAAGTTCATAATTAAATTACCCTTAGTAAGTTTTAAAATTGTAGACTATATTCTTCTAAAATTAAGTTACTCAACCCATTAAGAATCATTGGGACACTTGATTGGTCTTTAGAGATTAACTTACATTAATACAAATGCTTAAATTTAATCATTATTTTGGACTCGTTAAGCCTTCTTACATCATGCAAGTTGCTCATAGATTAATTGCTTTCATTGATGGTTCATAACATGCGAATTATTTGTGGAATAATTACATCTTTCATGCAATTACTATTATGCAAGTTTCGTGATGGTCGTTATTATGCAAACTACACTTCAAGTAGTTACTTCAATTATTTACGCTTTCATTTTTGTTATTCGTAGTTAGAAAACTAAACAAAGGAAGTTGGAAAACCAAAACTAGCAGCGTTCGGTATATATGGTGCCTCTGGGTCACGCTTACGGGTAATGTTGTCGTGTTGAACTACTGCACTTAACGCCTAATAAAGCTGCATCAACGACGTCTGTGGCATCGTCCCTATAAATCGTCGGGGAGTAATAAGGGACATTTGGAAGTTAAAATCCGAGGGGCGGGTAATCCCCCTTGGATCGATAATTTAATAAGATAACTTTTAAATGATTTTCACATCCGTTGAGATAAACCATAGTAAACCCCTCTTAGGGATGGTCAAGTTAAAAGCTCTCATGAAATTGATTTCTTTTTTTGAAGGGATATTGGCGTTTTGCAATTGGGTGACATTCATGATAAGTATTAGGATCTAGTTATTTTCTTTTTTTTTTAGGCCACAAGCAATAGGCCATCTTGAGCCTTCGCTTAAGTGATACCATCGTGGGTAGCAACCGCAGAGAAACTGTCTGGGACACTGACCCTAGAAAGGGTTGCGTACCCACAAATCAGTTTACATCAAACCATAGATTAGAAAATAGAACTACATATTTTACGCCTTGATCCCGTGCCGAAGCGGGTATGTAGGCAGTCTTGGGATGGAGTTGTCCCTTGTACTCAGGCGTTCGTGGGTGGGGTCTAGGCTTGGTTGAGTAAGAATCCTAATTGAAAGATAAGATAATCAATTTAATTCAATGCATACTCGGAAGGAATCCCGTATGGATTCGCTTGACTTCTCGAGGCTTTAAGCCAAATTCCGAGGCAGAATTCAAGCTTGTATTATTTTTAATTACTCCTAAGGACGGCGACCTCGGTGCATTCTTGTTAGAAGAGTGTAGTACTTAGTGAGTGGCTCAGGACCCGAATGGTCCCGATGAGTCTAAGTCTCTGGCCAGAGCATCTCCTATCCCGTTTGGATGGATGCCTACCCCGTATGGGTAGATGCCTATCCCGTATTGGATAGATGGAAATTTACGTTCCGTATGGACAATTACCTAACCCGTATGGTTAGAAGCTCATCCCGGATGGATGAATGCCTAATCCTAATTGGATGGATGCCCAGAGTATGCAATTGAATTTAAAACATAATGGAAAAAAAAAATATTACTCAATTTTGTTGAACCGATTTTGGTGGGTTATTACAATTATGCCAACCAATTCCTGACAAAGGATTAGGGAGGGCAACAACAAACAAACCCTTTTCCAACTTGACAAGCATCGTTCCAACAAAGAATCCATGTTGTAATGGATAACATACAAGTGGAGTATCTAATCACCCCGATCAAGACAACATGTACGCTTTATGGGAATCCCATAACATTACTTACAGATACTGGAGCTACATAAATCTTTATCTCCTAAGCTATTAAGTAAATTTCTGAAAAGAGTTGGTTTTATGGCCACTCAAGGACTGTAGAGTATGATATAATCTTGGGGATGAATTGGTTGTGGAAGCATAGAGCTAGAGTGGATTGTTTTGCTAAAATAATAGAATGCTTAGATGACCTAGGAAATAAGTTGTTATTGTAAGGCACCCAACACGAGGTGAAGCTACGATAGCCTTTTACTATTCAATTAAAGTTGAATGAACAGAAAGGGTACCAGTTGTGAGTATGTGGAAATTAGGTTGACAAACTATCATAATAAGATAGAATCAAGGGAGAATGATAAACAATAAGAGAAATAATATGATGATCTATGGAGAGAGAGAGAGAGAGAGAGAGAGAGAGAGAGAGAGAGAGAGAGAGAGAGAGAGAGAGAGAGAGAGAGAGAGAGAGAGAGAGAGAGAGAGAGAGAGAGAGAGAGAGAGAGAGAGAGAGAGAGAGAGAGAGAGAGAGAGAGAGAGAGAGAGAGAGAGAGAGAGAGAGAGCTTGATATATTAGAGAAAAAATGATGAAGAGGAAATAGGATTCTTGATCATCTATGATGAAAGTGGAAAAATTCATGGAAAATTAGAAACTACATAGAAGAATTGGAAAGAATAATTTTAAAGGATGCTTATAAAGCATAATACAAAGAAGGTTAAAACACCTTGTAAATTAATTATTCCCTTAACTTGATTAATATTTTTAATTATTTTTTTATAATTTCAACAAAAGGTTGGACAAGTAATGAGATAAGCAAAAATAAAAAGAGAAAAAATTGGCGAAGGAGGACAATTCATGGTCCAAAAAGAGGCTAGAAGTAGAGGAGGAAATTATGCCAAGGTTAGAAAATAACCTAACGTGGTGGAAGGGCAAGCCATGGTATTCAATTTCTTGAGTTCTTTGAACAAGTAGATTCAGAATTATGAAAATATGAAGAGGATGATTCACAATAGTCTAATTTATGCTTGTTGTATTTCTTTTATAGTATGCAACTATTAGAAACACAGTTGTCATTGCACCAAAAGATTGACCTGCTAATGCCTAATACAACACATTTCAACAACAACTACCCTA
The DNA here is from genome assembly GCF_030272615.1 of Cryptomeria japonica. Classification (NCBI taxonomy): domain Eukaryota; kingdom Viridiplantae; phylum Streptophyta; class Pinopsida; order Cupressales; family Cupressaceae; genus Cryptomeria; species Cryptomeria japonica. The sequence goes on along the minus strand of NC_081405.1, from coordinate 518,337,269 downwards.
CTACAAATGTGTGAGTTATTTTCAACGTAATATATAACCACCTAGCCACTTTCCTTTTGGAGTATGTAACAAATGTTGTTGAAGAACATGCAATTCAACCCAAAATAAAGAAGGCACATTTGTTTGATTCTGAATTTGGTTCCCTTTTGTTCCCTATAATGAATTTCCCTATTGTTTGTTATTTTTTGTTTAAATAACTGTTGTCTTTAAGTGCAATTAATGGTGACCACTATAAATTAGAGAAAAAAATATTTGTCATAACTCTATTAAATACAACTAAGGAACCCTTTTGCAATGGCCCCTTGGTGTTATTATATAATAGGAGTGTACAAGAAATAAAAGAACTCAAAAGAACTTTGAAGGAAAGCTAAAAAGTCTAGAGAAATCTAAGTATATAAAGTCCAAATGCTTAAGATACTCCTAATCATCCAAACTTTGTATTTTGTCTAATATGGGATGGTTTTAAATGTTGACAAATCCATCCTACATACATTTATTATGTATGTATAGATTTGACCCTAGCTAAATTAGGAAGATTGCTTTTAGGGGAATATGCAATTGCCTGTCCACTTTCCTTTTGGATTATGCAATTTCCCTTATTGCAAATGTGTTAGTGATTTTCTTCCAAGGGGGAATATGTGAGTACCTAGGTTCCCATTTTTAGTGGGTGATTTTATGTTTTGATAGGCATCCAAGGATGCTAGGGAAGTGATTTCTTAAGTAGTTTTCTTCTTCTTCTTCTTTTCCCCTTATTTTAAGTGAGTATTATTCAAGGAGATGTTCCAAAATAAAGCAGACATTTTTGTTGTATTCAAAATTTAGTTTCATTTTTTTTTCTTATTTTATTTATTTTGGTTTATTCTATTTATTATCTTTAGTTGCAATCAATAGCAATCATTATAGATTAGAGAAAAAATCACAACTCTACTAAATGCAACCAAATAACCCTTTCACATTGGTCCCTTGGAGTTATTTTACAACAAGAGTGCATAAGGAATACAAAAAGAATTCAAAAGATCTTCAATAGAAATTCAAAGATTCCAGAGAACTCAAAACATCCAAAATCCAATTTATTTAGCTCCTCTTGATCAATTGGACTTTGTATTTTATCTAATATGGGATAGTTGTGATAGTTGACAAAGATATCCTACATGCTTATATTGCACATTGATATCTACTTGACCCTAGGTAAATTAGGAAGATTGTTTTTACCCTTGTTAAAATGGTAATTAATGATTATTTTTCATGTTAACATCAACTTTGTGAATGTTTGAATTACTCATTGGACTTATAAGTTTTGCTCTCTTAATTCAGTTTGCAACCTTGGTTTTTTTATATTTTCTTAAATTGGGTTTTAAGAGTATATGTGAACTACCAAACCTTCAAGGGCATTGGCTTTTGATGGTGATACCTAACTTAACTAAGTGAACTTGAACTTGATCCATTTCAAATCATTATGCCACTCTCAAATTTTAACGTCATTGTTTAACTAATTTATCACAATCTAATATGTCTTGTGAGGATTTAAACATAATTATCCATAATGAAAGCCCCAATGGTTTGTGACTTGAGTAGAGAGAACCATCCTAAACACCTTCATTTCACACTAATGTATGGGAATATTTTATTGATGAATAAAAAAAATCAATGCTAATAATAACTTAAAAGACATCTATATTATACTCTATCAATCCATCTTCTTTGCAATCTTTATTTTGGAAATTTTTATTGTAATTATATCTTACAAATATATTTGAAACGAATATTCATGGTTATTGATTAGTAAAATAATTTATTATTATTAACTAATAAACCTAATGAATAACTAATTTAGCATCACATATTGGTCTCCCTCCAATACTCATAAAGAATAATCTTGTGCTAATAGCCATTATAAGTCTCCTTCCATTAGTTATATCAGGTGCCTATTGTGTTAACAATCATCATTGGGAACTCTTACTACACATCTTGTGCACAACAAGGGGTACTTAATCTAAGAAGCACTCTATTATAGAGTGTGAAGCTACTAATATATTTAGGCTAGGTATGTAGTTATTTTAGTGGCTACTTGTAAAATATAGTAGTATCACTTTATATAATTAATCACACAAGTTATTTACATGAACCAATATAGTTAAATTAAGGGATGTGTGCCACTTTATTGGAAAATAGACACCTCCTTTTGATGAGCAATATATAGCCAATAGAAGACTATTCAACTTCCCCAAAGTGGGTATGCAAGAAAGAGATTCCTCCATTATGCTTTGTAACCTTCATTTACATGTGTAAACAAGATGTTCTCACTTCCCAAAGTAGACACCTAGGTGGAAAATTCCTTCATTTTGCTTTATAATCAGCATTCACGCGTGTCAACCTTGAAAATTACATTTTACCTTTGACATAGGCCATAAATAATAAATTATTTTATCTCCTATGTCCCATTGAATAGTTTCCAAGGAACATGAAGACATATAATAGCCTACATTTAGCACTTATTTAAAATTGTTTGCCTAACCTTATCAAAATTATGATAAACGATATTTTTGGGTGATGCAAGATTGCTCTATACCCATGGATGCTCTCACATTAGACACTTGGAATATAATTTTTTTTTGCAAACTTAGTTTCACGAAATGGAGTTGGATGGTAGAGCCACCCTTTCAAATTGCAAACAATCTTTCTCGAACCCCATCACTATAATAGGTACCTCAAATTGGTTCTTCTTTCTTATCTTCCAATACCTATGAAGAAAAATCATCCTTCTCATTTGACAATTATGTTCTATACTCCTCTTCCTTAATGTGGAATATACTCTAATATAGTCTGATCTCCACCTCCAAGTGTTGCTCTATTCAACATTCCTCCCCATCTCACCACTCAACATTCTTCCTCTTCTTTATGAGATTTAACCCACCTAAATCTAACCACCTCCACTAAATGCACTCTACAATCTCCTCTACATTCAACACGTCAACATATTTCTCTCTAGCATCCTCAAATACAAAATCTACAATCTTTTATTTATTTTTTATCCCTTTCTTTCAACCAATCTCTCCATAATCTATTGCTCGATGTTTTCCATCATCCTCATGCCTTCCAAAGGACAATTCACAATTTCTGCTACACCTTCATATTTATTTTTCTCTGTCTACTATAACACCAAGTTCACAACTGCAATCTCTTTCTTTTCTTCTATCATGTCTTCCCAAAGACGTGTCCCCATCAACACTCTCTCATTGTCTTCATACGCACATATTATTGCAACTTCATCTTTTGCTACAACTCTTTCTTTACTTTCCTCCTCTATTTTCAATATTTCCAAGCCTTCACAAAGACTTGCCTTTGATAGAAACTCTTTCACATTCTCAGGGTCAACTTTCAAGAAGCTATTGATTCTTCTAATCTACTCTTATAAGATAACATCCTCATATTTGTTAATTTTCTCATCAAATAAGGGATCTTCAAAGTCCATCTATTGCAAAATCTCTTAAAGATGAGGATGTTATATGTATACAAATGTATGTTGGATGATGGACATGTCTCTACTACAAAATCTTCTTCATCTTCATTTTCATCAATTCTTTCATCAAATATTAGACCTTTTAAGTCCTCTAATGTAGCTTCATTTTCTTTTTTAGTGCTACATGTATGACACTCTATTACATCTTCCCTCTTTCTTGCAATCAAAACATCATTAGAAAAATAATTTGATTCACCTTCACGTCTATTCATCTCTTCTTTTCTATTTTCAATGTCTTCTCTTAAATTATGTAGCTATTGTTGCATCTCTATCATTTTATCTCTTTATTTTCTTCCTCTTCTCACAAGTATATGAATCCTTAGAATCCATCCAATGATAAATGGCATTTTCTTCTTTTGTTTAATATCTTCAACTTTTCAAAGCCTTACAGATCCTCTTACCAACACCCTCGGGTATTGGTGCAAATTGCCTCACATTCGACGCTCTGCCTACACACTCAAGAACACTACTCTACAATAACTTATGCATTCCACCCATAGATCTTGGTACAAGGCTACCTCACATTCGACACTTTGTCTGGCGGTCATGAATATTTCTCTATAAAAACTCATGCACTCCACCACAGTTCCTTGTGCAAGACTACGCCATGATCAATGTTCTATATGCACACTCAAGAACACTTCTTTGCAATAACTCACACACTCTAGTGCAGATCTTGGTGTAAGACTACCTCACATTCAATGCTCTACCTGCATGCTCATAAACACTACTAAAAAACAACGCACACACTCCACCCACAAATCCCGGTGCAAGACTGCCTCATGTTCGGTGTTTTTTTCTACACGCTTAGGAACACTTGCTCCAAAAATCCTCTACGTGACTCCTCTTGCAACTTATAGATACATTCCACCTACATATCATGGTGTTAGACAATCTCGCATTCAACACTTTGTCTACATGCTCAAGAACACTAGCTTTGATACTACTGATGAAGGACTCTCCCCTTACACACCCAAACACATGCTTTGATACCATTGATGAAGGGCTCTCCCCTTACATGCCCAAAAATATGCTCTAATACTACTAATCAAGGGCTACTCCACCCAACAACAATAACACAACAACAACACAAAAAATTCAAGAAAGAAATACTTGCTTTCTATTACTTTAATAAAAATGGAATTACAATATCAACACTTACAAAACATTAGCCACATGGGCTTTAGAAATCTGCAAGTTGGAGCTACAAGATTTGCTTCTTAAACTTTGAAATGAAAGACTCACCTTTGAATGATGATTTATAGTAATTTTTGTATGGGGGAAACCAAAACCATGGGCTAAAACCACTTGAAAAATCCACACCCCTTTTGATGAGCAACACATGCCCACCTAGAAAGACAACACAGCGAATAGAAAAAGACAACAAATAGCCAATAGAAGACCTTTCAACTTCTTCAAAATGGGCACTTTGAAAAGGTGACTCTTCATTTATGTTTGTAACCAAAAGATTATTATTTGTCAATGGACCCTTAGTATGTTGGTGAAGTTGAATGATTCTTATTGAGTTCACGGAAATCTATTGTAGATGAGTACTAAATTCCAATATTATTAAGGGATGAGGCCTTGTGTTCAACTTTTTAAATTTATCTCTATTTCCTATCAGCCGCCTATATTTATAAATTTTCCACTTTAAAATTTGAGTTGGTGGGAAGTTTGTGGGAGGCCCGCTCGAGCGAGTTCTGCAAAGTAGGCAGTATCAACGCTCGGCCAGCCTATCACACCTCCAAAAATCGCTGCGCTCTATTTAGTAGGCGCTGTGAGCAGTTTCCACCGCTCACCTTGTTTTCCTTACTCATTAGTTTAAGGCAATTTGCTTCAGTATTACTCTCACGTATTTGAAGTCTCCCAATTCCTTAAGGCGAATATCTTTCTGCATTTGGGACTAAAGAACCGCAAGGATTGATTCTAACTAGATGTTCATGTATTTTCAGCATGTTTCCACTTATCTCTTGTGATATTCTGCTATGTACAGGGATTTGATGGAGGAAGGATTGAATCATAGAGTGATGATTTTGCAGTAACGACCGATTTTTGAACTTTTTTGTTGGAGAATTAGGGTTTTGTTTATGTGCAGCGGGTTTAAGGTCTTGTAAGCCTATTTTGTGAAGGGGGAAATGAAAGACAGTAGGCCTGTAAAACTGTGTTGGTGTTTGCAGGGAAAGAAGAAAGCTAAGTATCAAGGTTGCGGAGGCCATATTGTCGGTTGCATTGGGCGACAACCCGCTCCTCTGCACAAGACGTCAAAGGCATCCTTGGCTCAGGTACCCATTTCCAATCTATACTTTTGGTTTTTTAAAACTTAATCACTCTGCAATATCAAAATTAATGTCAGCTTTTATGTGAGGCAATTATGGCATGATGATAATGCAAAAGTGGGTTTTGCAGTTGGGTTTGATTGCGATGATGAGAGAACAGAGCTTCGGTTGGGTTAACTGAAAGGAAAGGGCTTGGGAAGTAATAATGGTGGGAAGGGTGAAGTTTGTGTCCGTTCAGGTGAAGTTTTGGGTGTTCAGCCAAGAAGATGCATTATAGCATTTACGGTGGGATGTTATATAGGTAATTAAAGTTCTAATTTTTAATTTTTTATTGATGAAGATTGCCGTTATTCATTTGAAATAATGGTATAGTGAACAAGTTACAAATGATTTTTTAAGATAAAAAATCAAAATTCTATGATGTACAAAATTCTATGATGTATTCTGATAATTAGATAGTTGTTTCCTTCGGCTGTCTCTATTGAAACTAAACTTTAATTACAGAGGGCGAGTAGTTTCTGTTTGTAGCCATAGTCTAGGTCATGTTTTCTGTAAATGGGTTTGAAAATTGTGGCTTGTAATACAGGGATGGATCGCTTTCAGAGAGTGTACTTGATTGTTATATGTGTGGCAAAGGCTATTAGCCCACTCCATAATGCTCTGTACTCTTGAGCTTTCACAATATAAAAGCCAAATTGACCTGTCTACAAACATAGAAAACATGAACAGTATTAGTGAAATCCGTCCAAACCTATCCAACAATCGAAGCGTACTTCCTGCTCCCAGTCTTTCATTAGATTCTTGTTTACCATTAAAGTTATTGTAAACGTTTCAACTATAGATATGATTTTGTTTGAATGTAATTATTGGAGCAGTTGGAGAGTCACCAGCAACATTCAATCTCATCAAATTTAGCAGATAAAGGGAAGCAAATAGATGCCTTGTATATATAGGAATGCAAGCGTAGTGAACTGGGATGCTTTGACTTCAACACATACGAGTTTATGGTATAATATATCTTATCACACTCTTCCTCTAGCCCGTTGACTAAGAATGGTATATATGCTTTACAACAGCTGTTAACATGATGTTCAAATTTGCAGGGTTTAAGCCATATTTCTGCATTTGATTCATTCATCTGAACTGGGGAACCATAGTCCAAAATGTTGAGTGATATCAATGTAGCATAATTGTTGAATCTATGCCTAATGACAATATGTCAAGTTCCTTCTATTTATAATTATGGCGTGGATGACTCTTCTTACATTTTTATAAGATATTCTTATCTAATATGAGAGTACAAGTCTAAGTTGATATCTTTTTGTTGAGAGTTGAAAGCTTAGGATTGAGAGGTATCTATTCCCAAAGTTATCCTAGGCATGATCTTGGCTACATCCATTACCATTTCAACCTTTCGAGTGTTTGAACATTGGTGAATGATATAATCAAGTAACATACCATTACATTAACCAACTGAACTACAACCCTTTGGTATAAGATGAGACTTAGTTTTGAATTTGTAAGAAATGAATTATTTATCTGTCAAAAATGTAATTTTTTTTCAAGTCAAATATATTGACTCACAAATATAAATTATGTTGGATAACTTTCTAAATGATAGTGTGATTGTTTTGTTAATTGATCCATTTATGTATATTATATTGAACTATATCATTAATATCATGCAACCAAAGTATCAACTTTGGAATTATCTAAAGATGCACAAAAGTTTACATCTTTTTTCATGTAAGTACAATCAGCTACAATACTAGCACTAGGAGGCTCATGATTGTTGTTCAATCATCCAATTCACTCTTCAACTTTTCATCAAGAGATATAGTATAACCAAATACATTTTCTCACCTTGCTTGTTTTTATTCCTTGTGCCCACAAGTACTAGTGGGAGATAGCAAGATCAAAGCAAATGGTTGGTTCACATGTGTGGCCAAGGATGCCATGGTAGAGATGATCACCCAAGAGATCCTACTTAGGAATAGGCTACACCCAATATGGGATGAAAGTACTACAAGGTGTTGTGAGAGCCTTGGAGTCTCCACAACTAACGCGATAGTGCACATGGCAACTTGAAAGATGAACTTGCAAGATAAAAAACTTTACATAAAACAAAAATTACGTAAGATAAATATTATCATACAAAAGCAATGTAAAATGAAAACTATAACAAGCAACGATAAGGAGGTAAGAAGCTAGGATTGAAATTTTTACTACCCCTCCAAATGTGAGACATTTTAGACAGTTGTGGGGATATGCATAATCCAAATGAGGTCAGAAAAAAGTTAAAAAAATCTCTAAGTGAGCTTAAATGTAAAATCAATAGGTCAACTAGATAGAATATTAACTAGCTAGGTAATAACAATTTTCACACTAGCATTTAAAACACTTATTTATTATAAGGTAAATATATCTTATATTATAGTTTTGTATAAATGAAACAGTGTCTTTGAATATCAAGGATTAAAACAAGCAACCAATATAAGCACATCACACTGTAGTTAAGACAAACCAAGTTTCTTTGTATTATCAAGGAGCCTCAAATAGTCACCCAATATGAAAAACTTTGAGTTGCACATAACCACAAAGTGTAACAACACCACCATGCATCACAATTATTATGTTGTCAAAAAGGAGCTTCAGATCAATATCATTTCAATATGATCAACTCCAAAAAACATAATCTTCTCCATCCTTCAAAATGCTTGTTGTCTCCTAAAACTAGATCAACTGCAAGACTTCCACTCATCAAAAGATTAATCATCAACTGATTCCTTCATAACAAATTTCCTCAATCTTGTCAAGCTAACAAACCTTAATAGAAGAAATACTTAGAACCATAAACACCACAAATCCTCACATGCAAACAACATGCAAATCATGGAACATAGCTCTGAATGGAACATAGCTTTAATACCGATTGAAGGGATATGAGGGTATCCGAGAAAGACCTTTGAAATCAATATGCACTTTCAGTATCTTATGTTTCTTTAAAAATATATTCCAACAAGTTGATACAAGTACATACTACTAGGCCATAAAAGCAAAAATATACATAGTTGATTTCTCATACTATAAACCTGTAAGGAGAGATATTGCAATTTACAGCTCTAAGAAATTTTCAGCAGTATTATGACATACAAATTCAATATTACAAAATTATAAAACAAGAAAAATGAGAGAGAAGAGAAAACACAAATATATGTGGGGAAAACCCTTTTGAGTAAAAAAACTCACACTCCAAAACATCGAGCCAATGTATTATTCAACAACATATTACAATACATTTTCAAACTCTAAGCCTTTACATGGAGAATTACATCTTTCTCTATTTGTAGAAGAAATCCTGCAACATAGCCATGTGTGAATCACTCTCCTCTTCTCTAGCTCCTCTAGCAAAATACTTGTATTTATAGGGTTTAAATGCATTAAATGACAAGTTTCAAAAACCCACACCTAAGTATGAAATGCCATGTAGAAGGTGCCAAATGCATTACACATGAAAGAGGCAACATTCCAATTGACATCTCATGCAAAATATGCATCTACCAATTATTACCAAACTTGCATAAGAAATTGCATCTGTCAAAGGCATCCATTCCATGTAGACTTAGCGTGAAATAGAAACTTCATTTTTTATATAACTCCAACTAAAATAGCAACTTTCAAAATTGACACTTCAAAGGTTGATACACCTTAATCCCCACATAATGACATTGTACAAGTGTGTAAGGACTAATGAAATCTTTGACATTTTGAGAGTTCATCATAATGAACCTTCAAAGGGACATTACTCCTCTCAGAGGATCATCCACAAAATTTTGGCTACTAGATACTACTAGCCCTCTCTTCATAAAGATGTCAAAAGATATGTTAGATTATGTTATCAATGTCAAAGAGTGGGTCAACCTACATTTACTAATGAGCTTCCTCTTCATGCAAAGATTGTTCTAGAACCATTTGAACAATGGGGTATGGATTCTATTGCCTACAACAACTACTAATAAAGTGATTTTTCCATATAGATATATAAATTTTAATAATTTTTTTATTTCTCAAAATATAGATAATAAAATCAATTACCTATTTTATAGGGTGTTGATTCAAACTATCTAAATTAAATTAAATAGAAATTTAAATAAAAAATAAACTATTTCGTTCCAAGAAATATTTCTTTTACAGAATAAACCCAATCATTGTATGAAGCTTGGAATTCGACGATCACAGTTTGGTCTTTTCAATGCCTTTCATTTTAAGAAAAATATTAATTGTCAAAATATATATAAGTTTATAATAAACATTATATAATCATATATTTTATACTAGGTTTTTTGTTGTAGGTGGGAGGCTGATGTCTTCGTCCCTGGTGATTGCTGATGTGGGGAGACGTAATGGCCCTTCTTCGGATGTGCATGTGAACCAGTCAACTCCTTCTATGTTGGTGAGGGGTCCAAGCTTAAGAAAGTTAATGGTTGTCTGTCGCGAAGCCAAGATCGTCTGGTGTTGGTTATCCCTCCTGAATCTGTTGTGGAGGACATTGTGTATTGGAGTAATCGTGCCTTGATATGCAAGTTCCTTGGGATCCGCATTTCTCTATCCACATTGGAAGTTTGGATTCGACAGACTTGGCAGGTTGAGGGAGATATGGAGATTATGTTAGCGACCAACAACTACTTCATGGTAGTTTTCTCCAATATAGCAGATAGGAATCAATTTTTTGAGGGAGGGCCCTATTTTTATAATCGGGTTGGCTTGTTTATTAAACCTTGGCATATGGATTTTAATTCAGCTTCAAATTTTCCCTTGCAGGTTCTAATTTGGGTTCGTCTCCCAAGGCTACTGTTGGAATTTTGGAGAGAGGATATTTTGTGTCAGATTGTTGAGATAATTGGGAGGCTGGCTACAGTTTCTCAACAAACGTTAGATAAAAAGGTAATTTCATTTTCGTATTTGTATTGAGGTGGATTTAAATAACCCCTTGTCGGATTCTTTAGAGATTTGTTTAGGCTCAACTTCCTAGGTCCAACAACTAGACTATGAGTCTCCCCCTTTCAGATGTAGAGTTTGTCATGAATACAACCATCTTCAGCATCAGTGCCCCTAAGTTAATAGACTTGTTGCGGGTAATAAATCCTCTAAGCCCTTGCATGTAGAGAGTGATAAGGGAGACAAAGGTAAAGCTCCTATATCAGTAGAGGGTTTTGCAGGGGATGGATTTGTGCTAGTCAAATCTGGCACTAAAGGCATGGGGCAAAAGAGGTCCCTTAAGGACAGACAAAATGAGGAGGATTTTAATCATTTTGAGGTTTTGGCATTAGAGGAAGGAATTCCAATGGAAGTATCCTCTGGAGCAACTGGTATGGGAATGCCTGTGGGGGTGGGTTGTGATGTCCTGACATCTCAGGACCCCTAGATTCCTCGAGAAATTTCTTTTGGTCAAAAGGTGCACAATTCAAATGACTCTGGTATCTTGCAGGATGATGTTGTTTTGGTAGATTTGGCCAAAAATGTTTTGAAATCTGGTAGAAGCAAGGGTTCTTCTCAAGTTTTGGGTTTATTCCTGTAGCGTCCTAAAATTGCGACACTTGCAATTTCGACTGCATTTCGGTCTTCATGATGGCGACGCAACACGCAACCTGAATGGAGACCCCAAAACCTGATTATGACACTGAAAACTGCATTTTCTTGCACCCTGGCCTGAACCTCCTTTGCACCCTGCTGTCCCGGGAGGTGGGACCAGAGCGCCCAGCGCCCTGGTCCCCCAGGACCATGGCGCCCAGCGCCCTGGTCCCTGGGTCCTATTTTGGGCCCGGTCTCTTTTGGACTTCGGGTCTTTATGTTTGCAAATTGGAAAATTATCTTTCCTGGTCGGCCTAAGGTCGGGAAAATCAGTCTATCAGCCCTAAATGACAAGTATATAAACTACATTTTCCTCTCTCATTTAGGGAGATAGATGGAGATACATACATGACGGAAAAAGCGTGGAAACTATACTCAAGCATTCAAGCATTCAAACATTCCTTCAAGCAATTGATCATTTCAAGTCTCCATTCAAGGCTAAGTGTTGCATTCAAGACAAGGATTCAACCATTGAAGAGGAGATCACTTACAACATACTACTACAACATACAACATCTATACCTTCGCACATAAGGAAACAAACATCCTTACCACAAGGTATTAGTACTTGTTTTACATTACAGACATTTACATTTACAGCATTGCTCATTTCTTGGTTAATTCCAAAACCGGGGTTTGACCTAAAGGCAAACCCCTAATCCCTAACCCCCCAATCGTCTTCGCTTTTCTGTGTGTAGGTTGCAGGTACGTGGCTGAAATTGAAGATCTGGAATCCTTGTGCAGAGACGAACAGATCCCCCTTCGTTTCGCGGATTTTTCGGAGGACCGTGGCGCTCGGGCGCCATCGTCCCGACAACTTTCGCTCAAATTTGCAGGACAACGCCGTATCGACATTTTACTGCTAATTCCAGGTCCGCAGCTTCATACTATATTCCTATCTCAGTTTATAAGCGAATCTTTCTCACTTTCTATGCATTCCTAGCTTAATTCTTCTATCAACATTCTTTACAAAAGAGGGGCGCCTTGCTTTCTTAACCCTTGAAACACATTTAGCATCCAATCTTGCATTGTGTGGGATTGGATCTTGTGGGTTTCAACCCCTCTTTTGAATGTAAAGTCTCTCCCTTAAGTGAAAACCATCAACCCTAGAGTGAATCTCCCTTCTCTCTCCTTGGAGTTGGAAGAGGGGAGAGCAACTAGGGTTCGATCGCGATTTTCCGCTTTACATTTTGTTGAACCCGACGTGAACATCCTTTCTGATTATTCATGGTTAGATCTGAAAATTGGATTCCTTGATTACATTTCCATGTTGATCTTTTGCAAAATTTTAGAGGTTAATTGCATAAAAAACCCTAAATTTTCTTTTTAGTAATTGAACTTGTGAAATGTCTAAATGTTAATGCTTGTTTCAGATCTGCCCTTCTATTACAAATTATCAATTCATATTTGTGCCTTAATTTTGAAAATTAAGTGGTTAAGTGTTAAAACCCTAATTTTTGAAACCCTCTTGATTCAACCTTTGTCCGACAATTTCACCGATCAAAACATCTCCAAATCAGCTGTAACTTTGGATTCCGCAATAAAATCACAATATCTTTCATCCCTGAAAATTTGGAAAAAAGTTGCGAGGACCGTGTGCACTCCGAGCACCATCGTCCCCGACATTTTTTCCGAAATTTCGGGAGCTAGATCTTACTATATTTTTCTGCTAAAATCCAGAATTTTGGCTGATTTTATCAATTTTAACACCTTCAAAATTATAGTCAAAGTTGGTCTTGTGATTGCTTGGATTAAGGCTTCTAATCATTCAAAAATCATTGAAATTGAAATTTTGTGTCAAAATTGTGTTCTTACTGTCCTAAATTTGAAAAGTGTGTTTGCATTCATTCGAAATTTCAGTGCTTTATTCAAATTCTTACAATTTGTGACTTTTGAAATTAAGTGCTTAATTACAACAACTTTAATTTCCGCTTTCAAAATTGAATTTTGCGTGAAATTTAGTCAATTCTTAAATTTCAAAATTTGCATTGCTCTTGACATTCCCTCTAAATCATAAAATTCAAAATTTCTGTTTCCCTCTCTTTTTCAAAATTCAAATTTTTGTATTTTTCGACAATCTTGGTAGGGTTCAATTTCGAGATTGCAACTTTAATTTGGCCTATCTACAGATCGTAAAACCACTCAATTTTTTCAGATTAGCTCTAAAATCATCATAACTTTCATCCCTGCAAATTTCGAAAAAAGTTGTCGGGACCGTGTGCACTCCGAAGCGCCACGGTCCCTGACATTTTTTCTGAAATTTCGGGAGATTGTCCTGATTGTATTTAACAGCTTAAATCCAGAAGATTGGCTGATTTTACTGAAAATTGCTACCTCTAAATTCAAAATTTTCTCTCCCTCTCTAGTGCATGAGTTTTACAACAATAAGCCCTACTTACACTATTCCCGTTAGACAAAGCCGTAGAATTAAGTCTTTCTGAGGTTTAATTACCAAGGAGATGGAACCTAATTTGAATAGCCTTTTTAACGAGGACATGGGTAATTCCTCTAATCCTCCTAATGATGAAGAAGCTCTCCATGAGGTTTCTAAAGAACAAATTTCGAAATTGGATAACCAATTTGACGATTTTCGACAATGGATGTCTCAAGAATACCCCGATAGTCTAGCTCTTCCTTTAATTGAGGGTCTAAAACGTATGCTTCAAAGTGATAAGAATGGAATTGATATTTTGCGTGGTATTGCACACATTGTGGATTCGAATGTGATGCCTATGAAGAGTTGTGCTGAAAATTTGGGTTATACACAACCTCCTACTCAAGTCAATCATTCTATTCCTTTGATGACTTCTATTGCTAGCATACCTACCTTTACATCAAACATAATGGCTACTTCTACACAAGACATTCCTCCTGTGATCACCAGTCATGGGGGCAATCCTTCCTCTTCAATTAACCCTCTTCCTTCATTTAATCCGACTTCTTCATTCATTCCTTCAATGAGTGTTCCTATTACATCTCCACAAATGAACATGATGCAAGGGGGCAATTCATTCAATCATTCCATTCCTCCTTGTAGTGTTCCTCCTGTCCAATCATCTCCTATGATTAATTATCATAGGGTCCCACCACCTTACTCTTTACCTTCTTTCAATAACATAACACCTCCATCTCAATCTAACACATCTAATATGAACTCTTCGACTGAAGCGACCATTAACAATCTTGCACAAACTGTCTCTTCTTTACAGCAACAAATTGCTTCTATGAATCAATCTAAGTTTAGTGTGCCCACATTTGATGTTGCGAGCCCACTTTCTCTTGACATTGTTCGAGCTATTCCCCCTAAACATGTTGAAATTCCACATTTGGAGCTTTATAATGGTAAAGGTGATCCTCTAACACATGTTAAGACTTTTCAAACAATATGTACTGATTTTGCTTATGACCAAAGGTTGCTTGCAAAACTGTTCACTAGAACATTAAGAGACAAAGCCCTACAATGGTATTGCTCGTTGCCTTCTTATTCTATTACTTCTTTCGAACAACTTGCAAATGCTTTCATTCAACAATTTCAAAACAATATAAGTCCTAAAGTTACTTTGATTGATTTAATGCATTGTAAACAAGGTGTTAAAGAGAAAGTGACTGATTTCATTGGTGGATATAAGCATTTGTATGCTCAAATTTCTTTTCCAGTGCCTGATAATGATATTCAAAGAATCTTTATTTCTAATTTACAAAAAGATATTCGAGACAAACTTCTATTTTCTGAGTTTACTTCTTTCCAATAGTTGTGTGCAACTCTTCACAATTATCAACTGACTGTGAGTCAAATGGAACAATCACATCCTATGGCTCCGAGTGATAAGGGTGATAGCAGTCAACAACCATTTGGGAAGTTTAAACCGAACAGAGATTCCATTAAATTCAATGAAAACATCATCAACAACAATGTGAATGCAGCATCAGGTGTGCCTCCTATTTCTAAATTTTTCAAGAAAGAAAGAAAGTATACTCCTTTGAATGAATCATTGCATAGTATTATGAATAAGTTATTGGAACAAAATGTGCTTACTCTTCCTCCTATAAGGCAAATTGATCCTGCAAAGATTACTTCACCTTATTTTGATAACAAAGCTTTTTATCAATTTCATCGTCAGCCTGGGCATGATACTGAAAAATGTTTTTCTTTAAAGGGTAAAATTCAAGATTTGATTGATAATAATACTATTTCTGTTTCTGGAGTGAATGATAAAGGCAATACATCTGTAGCTCCTCCTAACCAAAATCTTCAGATTTTCACTGATCCATTACCTTCTCATACCTCTAATGCGATTGAGACTAATGATTCCTCTTTTTCATCTGATGGTCTTGTGTCTATGACTCCAAATGTGATTAACTTTGTAGAGCAGCAAGAAAAACCTAAAGAACCTTCCATCACATTTGATTCCAGTGAAACCATTAGGGCACCTGATGGTCCTTTATACATAGTTGCAAAAGTCAAGAATACACCTTGCCATGG
The DNA here is from genome assembly GCF_030272615.1 of Cryptomeria japonica. NCBI lineage: Eukaryota > Viridiplantae > Streptophyta > Pinopsida > Cupressales > Cupressaceae > Cryptomeria > Cryptomeria japonica. The sequence continues at coordinate 518,321,359 of NC_081405.1, read as the reverse complement.
AGTGCTTATTGATCCTTCGTGCATGGTTAATGTTATTACTGAAGAATTTCTTTTTACTTTGCAATTGAATCAAGTGATATATGACAAAACAGATGTGATTGTGAAACTATTTGATGCATTTTCTTCTCCTGCAATTGGTTCTATTACATTGCCTATTGAGGTCCATAACAAATCCCTTGATGTGAACTTTGCTATTATTCCATCTTTCGAACAATTTCGTGTGAAGCTTGGCTATCCTTGGCTATCTTCCATGAAAGCTATTGCTTCTCCTATTCATAAGTGTTTGAAATTTCCCCATAATGGTGAAGTTGTTACTGTCAATCATAGTCTCTTTAAACCAGCTGAAAGAACTTCTAGCGTTCCTATTGATTACTTTTGGCCTAAACAATTCCAATCTCTTCCTCCGCGAAGTGATCATCTTTTTAAATCTTATCAAAAATGGAAAACAGATATGATCCTATCTCTAAGTGAACCTAGAACACCCAAACTTGACATTCCTATCATTCTTGAGAAGGAAGTTCTTCCTTTGAAAGATAAAACTAATGTCTTTCCTCAAGAAGATTCCCAACCCATCCCTATGAATGTGACTATGTCTATACCTAATAAACTTCCTAAAAGTAGACCTATACCTCCTCGTCATGATGGATTTGGTCTTCTTCCTAAACCAAATATTCCTCCTTTGTATGGAGCAGTTCCTCCTCCTTCTTTTTATAGAGAGAAGAGACCTTCTTCTTCTCCTATTATTCAACCTAAGAGACCACAACCTAAACACCCAAGTGATAAGGATGAGAACATTCCTCCTCCTCAATCTTCTTCACTTCCTACTAAGACTAGACAAAATCGTTCTGCACATGAACGCCGACGAAAGCGTCATCTTAGAGCTCAAGCAGCTGCTTCTCAAACTTTGCAATCTCCAAAAACACCTTCAACAAGCATTATTCCATTTTCTCCTCAGCCGACGATTGAGCTGAAATCTCCTAAACATAAGATGCATGATGGTCTTGATCCTGTGCGAGTTAAAGATCCTATTTTTATAAATCTTGATGATGATATAGATGAAAATGTTATTCATGATGAAAATGTTACTCCTCTTGCTTCTGATAGTGAATATGAACTTGTTGATATTGATAACCATTTATCTAATGAATTTTCTAAAGCACTTATCCTAGCTCCTAGACAAGAACAATGTGGCTCGGAACATGAACATAGCCCTTGTTTGGATCTTGTGATAGCTCCATCTGCTGTGTTGGATGTTCCTCCTCTAGCATGTTCCCTGCCTTCCCGAAACATTGATCAGCAAGATCGGGGGGTAGATGACGTGCTAGACTAGTTACATTAGCATAGCAGATTCTCTCCTCCTCTCTTGTGTTACTTCTTCTATATGTTACTCTCATTCTTCTATTTGTTGTCCTTGGTGTTGCCTACTTGAGGACGATGCAAAGTACTGAGATCTCTCGATCTCTCTCATGTTGACTCAAAAGACACATGTGTTCCCTTCTTCTAGGTGACCTTCCTTGATTGGGGAATGAAGAACAATTATGCATACATACATATGATATGATATACATGAATAATCATACAGCATACTGACCCCGAGGAAAGTGAAGTCACCTCGTGCTTTGTGTTTTGTGTCTATTATCCTTGGGCTTATCTCACACTTGGGGGCTAAATCCTTGTGATAACGTGCTCCTTTCTCATTTCTTATATGTATCACTACCTTAAAGCAATCACCCCCGGTGAGGCGTGTGCGATCGCTTTAACGTAGGGGGGCATACATCCCGTTCATATCTTTTCAAGATACTTGAAAATTTCTTGACAAATTTAGCTTTGCCTTGAAATTTTTTTGATATCTTTCTTGCATGACTCATAGTGAGGGAACCTTGCTACTGACAGTCATGGTTCTCCCTCGTGATCTTCCCTTTTACTTTGTCAATCGAAGCCGTAAGATCCTTAGTCCACTGGGGGCTTGGTGTATCTTGCCTCCTTGATGTGGTGAAAGTCTTTCAATGTTGTTTCCTTGTACTTTACCGGAAGTATGAGCGTACACTTATACTCCCGCTAAAGTGGGGGCTAAATGTAGCGTCCTAAAATTGCGACACTTGCAATTTCGATTGCATTTCGGTTTTCACGATGGCGACGCAACACGCAACCTGAATGGAGACCCCGAAGCCTGATTATGACACTGAAAACTGCATTTTCTTGCACCCTGGCCTGAACCTCCTTTGCACCCTGCTGTCCCGGGAGGTGCGCCCTGGTCCCCCAGGACCATGGCGCCCAGCGCCCTGGTCCCTGGGTCCTATTTTGGGCCCGGTCTCTTTTGGACTTCGGGTCTTTATGTTTGCAAATTGGAAAATTATCTTTCCTGGTCGGCCTAAGGTCGGGAAAATCAGTCTATCAGCCCTAAATGACAAGTATATAAACTACATTTTCCTCTCTCATTTAGGGAGATAGATGGAGATACATACATGACGGAAAAAGCGTGGAAACTATACTCAAGCATTCAAGCATTCAAGCATTCCTTCAAGCAATTGATCATTTCAAGTCTCCATTCAAGGCTAAGTGTTGCATTCAAGACAAGGATTCAACCATTGAAGAGGAGATCACTTACAACATACTACTACAACATACAACATCTATACCTTCGCACATAAGGATACAAACATCCTTACCACAAGGTATTAGTACTTGTTTTACATTACAGACATTTACATTTACAGCATTGCTCATTTCTTGGTTAATTCCAAAACCGGGGTTTGACCTAAAGGCAAACCCCTAATCCCTAACCCCCCAATCGTCTTCGCTTTTCTGTGTGTAGGTTGCAGGTACGTGGCTGAAATTGAAGATCTGGAATCCTTGTGCAGAGACGAACAGATCCCCCTTCGTTTCGCGGATTTTTCGGAGGACCGTGGCGCTCGGGCGCCATCGTCCCAACAACTTTCGCTCAAATTTGCAGGACAGCGCCGTATCGACATTTTACTGCTAATTCTAGGTCCGTAGCTTCATACTATATTCCTATCTCAGTTTATAAGCGAATCTTTCTCACTTTCTATGCATTCCTAGCTTAATTCTTCTATGCACATTCTTTACAAAAGAGGGTAGCCTTGTTGTCATAACCCTTGAAACTCATTTAGCATCCAATCTTGCATTGCGTGGGTTTCAACCCCTCTTTTGAATGTAAAGTCTCTCCCCTAAGTGAAAACCATCAACCCTAGAGTGAATCTCCCTTCTCTCTCCTTGGAGTTGGAAGTGGGGAGAGCAACTAGGGTTCGATCGCGATTTTCCGCTTTACAATTCCAACAACCTCATAAGAAAAGGTCGTTGAAAACCTCTAAAGGGAGCTGCAAAACAAATCAATAGAAGCTTCAATCAGTTGGGGATTTGATAGTGGAGTTTGGGTTGGTGCAACCTATTGATTCCCACTTTTCACATTCCCTTAAATTATAATTCTTTCTTGGAATGTGCGAGGGTTGAATAGCCCCTCCCGTCAAAAGGCTATTCGAGATTTGGTGGGTGGTCACTCTTTAGATATTTTTTGTATCCAAGAGACTAAGTTTTCTATTGATCTAATACTTCAACGAGCTTCCACTGTGTGGAGCTTTGGCCAGTGTTAGTGTATTGGTTCTTTAGGTTGTTCATGTGGATTGGCTCTCTTTTGGGACCTGAGCAAGGTTGCTCCTCTTTGGTGGCTCTCTAGTTAGTCTTCTCTTTCCTTGCTTGTCTCTAGTCTAGAATCTGACGAAATTATTTTGGTTACTAATGTCTATGCTCCCACTAATATCCAGGGTAAAGCCCAATTTTGGTCACATCTTAGGTATGTTCATACTTGTGCTCCTTACCTTCCTTGGGTTCTTGCTGGTGAGTTTAACTTTGTCCTGAGTTTGGTTGAGAAAGGGGGGGTTGGCCATATTGGGTCCTTCTTCTATTCTTTTTCAGGATAATGTGGATTTTCTTGGCTTAGTTGATGTCAAGCCGTCTAATGGGATCTTTACTTGGACTAATCAGTGATGTGGTGAGGATGCTATTTCAGAGAGATTAGATAGATTTTTGGTCTCTTGCTACTGGGTAGGGGATAGGGTGCATTCTAATTCAGAGATCCTAGACTGGCATGGTTCTGATCATTGGCCTATCAAGTTTTCAGCTAGGTCTGTCAGTGGTCATAAGAATCCTCCTTTAAGTTTCAACTCATGTGGCTATGGGACGATTCTCTTCATGATCTCATGGCTCAGTGGTGGCAGGATGGGGGTCTTGCCTATGGTACGACTATGTATACTTTTGTTAAGAATTTGCAGTATGTGAAATACCAACTCAAGAAATGGAACAGGTTGTGCTTTGGTTATTTGTCTCGAAGGAAAACAAGTGCTCAGGAGTGCCTTGATGCTATTACTCACCAAATTTGGGATTTTGGTTCCATCAAAGTCTTGGGCAGTATTGAATCTTGGGCCTTGAAGGATTTGGAGGAATGAGAGCTTTGAGAGGAGATCTTTTGGAAGTAGAAAGCTTGGATTGACTGGCTTCAACCAGGTGACCGTAATATTGCCTTTTTTTCATAAATTTGTTTAGGCTCGTCGGCAAAAGAGTGTTGTTTCTTCCTTGGTCAATTAATGCCCGCATCTAGTTGGCCTCTCTTCAGGTGATGTCACGTGAGGCATATCAATTCTATTTAACCCTTTTATCTGATGATGTGCCCCCTACTCCTATGGAGGAGAATCAAATTTTGGCTTGTATCCCCTCTTTGGATCATACTAAAATGATGAATGAGTCTCTCATTCGTTCGGTGACCTTGTCAGAACTTGAAGAGGTTGTTTCTAGTATGCCTGAAGGCAAAGGTCCTAGCCCAAATGGTTTTCCTATTGAATTTTTTGAAGAGTTTTACGACAAGTTGGATTTGCTAGAGGTTGTCCAAAAATCTCATAGTAGCAAGCAAATGCTTCGAGTCTTGAACTCTACCTTCCTGGTTCTTATCCCCAAAAAGGAGGGTGCTACTCAGCTTGAGTTCTTTAGACCCACTGCTCTTTGCAATGTTGTGTATAAAACATCACTAAATTGATTGTTGAAAGACTTAAAATTTGGCTTCCTTCATTGATTTTTGATAAGCAGGGGGGTTTTGTTGCTGGCGGGCAAGTTTTGGATGGGGTTGTTATTGCTTCTGAAGCCATTCATTCCATGGCAATGTCTAAGGAGAGGTCTATGTTTATCAAATTGTATATGGCCAAAGCTTATGATAGGGTCAGGTGGAGCTTTTTGCATCAGATTCTCTCGGCCTTTGGCTTCAATTGGGAGTGGGTCAGTTGGATTATGAGTTGTGTGACCTTTGCTTCTTTCTCTGTTCTTATCAATGGTGAGTTGTCACAGTTATATGGTTCTTCTTGGGGTTTGCGGCAAGGTGATCCTCTTTCCCCTTACCTATTTATCATTATGGTTGAGGGCCTATGATGCTTCTTTAAGTCCTGGGTTTCTCAAGGTTTGATCTGGCAGTGGGATTGGGTCGCTGGATTACCTAAGCTTTCACATTTGCAGTTTGTGGATGACACTGCTCTTATTGGGGTTGCTTGCATTCAAAAGGCAAAGTTTATAAGGAATTTGTTGCATGTTTATTTAGTTTCTTCAGGCCAGTGAGTGAATAATCACAAGTCTTCTATTTTATTTTTCAATACCCTTGAACCTATTCAGAGAAGAACTGCTAATATTTTGAGGTTCCAAATTGGTTCTCTTCCCTTCATTTATTTGGGGATTCCTCTAGCTGTTAGTCGACAACATAGATCCTTTTGGCTGGAATTGTTGATAATCTACATGGGAAGATTAACCACTGGACTCATAGGTGGCTCTCTACTACCACTCGTGTTATTCTCCTCCGATCTATGATTCAGTCTCTTCTTGTTTATCGGGGTTCTGTTCAGGATACTCCTATGTATTTCCTTGAGGAATTTGATGCTTTGTCTCGTCAATTTCTTTGGAGTGGTAATCTGCATTCTTCTAAATAGATCTTGGTTAAGTGGGATTACATCTGTTGACCTAAAACTGAGAGGGGTCTTGGCCTTTGGTCTGCAATCTTGCATAGCCAGGTTCTTGTGGCTAAGCTCTACAGGCGGTGGCATACTAATCAACATCATGTGTGGGCTCGTATCCTCACTCATAATTATTTTGGTCCCATGGATAGTTGGAATGTTCCTCGTTTCCAGTTGGAGGGTAGGGGATCTGTGATTCGACACTTTGAAAACTGGGGCCCAACTTATTAAAATTGGGCTTTTTTGGATTTGCAACAAGGGTTCAAAGGCTCTTTTCTGGTTGGACTCTTGGGATGGTCATCCCCCCATTTTGTCTGCGTACCCTCATTTACAACCCCTTTATGACATCCTTATGGTTGTTGGTTGGACTACAGTTGGGAATTATGTCTTTTTAGACTTTTGGGCTGGTTGTTGGTTATAGATGAAAGGATCTTGGTGAGTGGCCACCTGGGGGTTCAAAAGACTCTTAGTGGGAATTGGCTCATATTCTTGCCTCACGATAGTGTAACTCCTTGGTGGGACCAGATACTTTAGCTTGGGGTAGTGATTCTTCTAGGAAATATTCAGTTATTGCTGGTTACATGAAGCTAGTGTTTGCGTGAAATCTGGAATCTGCATCTGCAACACAAACACTCAATAGATCATTACATGCATGGTTAGTTGATCAAAATCAATAAACGTAAAACCATAACAAATCGACCTATTGCCTCCTAAAATATGCGATTATAGACTTGCTCTCATATTTGTCAAAGCAATACCAATGACTTGACTACACCAAGACAGAGGATTTAATCTATATGAATGCAAGATTAACAAATTAAGCTAGATTATTCTAAAATGATATGAGATACATGATTGTATGCATGATTAATCTTAGATGCTAATTATGCTAGATGATTGAGATAAAAATGACTATAGTAATGATGCTAGAATCTAGGATGCAAGGGATCTTTATTGCTCCAAAATGAGGGGTATTTATAGGAATTCCAATGCCAAAGCTGAGGTGGCAGGAATTGATGGTCCAGATTCAATTTGAAGATATCAAGGGATAGGATTGAAGAGGTTGGAGAAGAGGTTGGAGAAGAGGTTGGAGGGAGGGACACTTGTCATCTATGTGGTGACAAGTGTCAAGGAACCTTGCTCAGGAGAGGGCAAGTGTCCAAGGGAGGAGACATGTGGCAAAAGTGCCATGTGTCTCAAGGGGCGAATATCCAACCCATAAGAGGTTAGGATAAAAGAGGTTAGGATGTGAAAGATAGGATAGGGTTAGTTAAACCCAAAATTAGATAGAAGGGGTTAGGTTAGGGGGTGGTTAGGTTAGGTGGTTAAAAGTTAGGAGCCATATGCTCATATTTGAATTTAGAAATTCAAATATTAGGAAAATGGATAATTAATCTCAACAAATTTTAGTTTGTTAATCTTAATTAAGAATTAGAAGAATTGATTAAAATGAGAGGAATTAATTAATTTTAGAAATAATTAATCAAAGAGGGATTATTGAAATGCACTTAATGAATAAATCCTTAGATTTATTTATAAATAGGTGAATGGGGAAATTAATCAAATTATTTGTGAATTCAATTAATTGGGAAGGGTTATTAATTAAATAACTGCATATTTATTTAATTATCTTCAGACCATTTTTAGGTGTATACAACTGGTTCCATCTTTGTTTCTCTTGTCAGAGTCATCCTTGAGTCACTCTGTAATCATGATAGCGGAAATCAAGATAAAATAGTTGAACCATTATTATCAAAGTGTTAAAAGAATTAGTCAAAAGATATCATCCATTGATATGTGATTGTCATGTTTAGACTGACAGTGGATAGTTTGATGGTTGACAATTTGATCTTGTGTTCAACGTTGGATATGTCTCAGTTTTTGCTTGACAAGTGTTCCCTAACTATTGTTCTACCTGTTTGATTAAGCTCAAAGAAATAAAAAAAAAATTGCCCCCAACTAGGTTCAAGATTTTGCCCCTAGTCGAAAAAAAAACTTTATTATGGTACACACAATGATCCAAACCATGGTGAGAAATCATCTACAAAGCCTGCACATGTACAAAGACTTTATTATGGATATGGACAGTGTTGATGACAAAATGAATGCAAGCGAAAGGATGCATGAACTAATAGATGGAAGAGCTAGCTGACAGATAGCGCTTGTTGCCAGGTTTTCACCATCTGTTTTTATTGCACTTTTTCTCATATTTGAATTTTTTTTTCATTTTTCACTGTTTTTCGTTGTTTTTGTATTTTCTGCTTTTCCACTTTTTAGGATTTTTCTGCTTTTTCACTTTTTTGGATTTTTCTGCTTTTCCACTTTTTTGGATTTTTCTACTTTTTCACTTTTTTGGACTACTTTTCCACTTTTTTTGATTTTTTTGCGTTTAGACGTAAAACTTTTTCAGATGCATGCTATTGATGGGTTCCTCAAGGTGATCCCCGTCTGGTTGTTTTTGTATTTTCTACTTTTCCACTTTTTAGGATTTTTCTTTTTTTTCACCTTTTTGGATTTTTCTTCTTTTCACTTTTTTGGATTTTTCTTCTTTTCACTTTATTGGGTTTTTCTGCTTTTTAATTTTTTTAAATTTTTCTGCTTTTCCACCTTTTTAGGATTTTTTTGCGTTTAGACATAAAAATTTTTCAGATGCATGCTATTGATGGGTTCCTAAAGGTGATCCCTGTTTGGCATTGATAACTAATAGGCTCTTGACCCAAATGCTATTGTGACCACAAACGGACCCAACCAGTTTGGTTAAAACTTCCCTTTCTTTTCTCGATCTAACTAGTTTCGTGGATTTTCCATTAGCACTACTTCTCCAACTTGAAAGGCTTTTGGTTTGAGCTTGTGATTATAACTTTGACACATTCTTTGCTGATACACCTTCAAATGATCAAAGACATTTTGTCGTCGTTCATGGATCAATTCTAGCTCTTGCAGTCTGGATACTCGTTGTTCTTCATCTGGGATAAGTCCTTTTAATGATACTCGTAAGGAAGGTATCTCTACTTCTATTGGCAGTATTTCTTCTGATCCATAGACAAGAGAGAAAGGTGTGGCTATTGTTGGTGTGCAAATACTGGTACGATAGGCCCATAAAGCAGGGTTCAATTGAATATGCCAATCTCTGCCAGCATCATTCACTGTCTTTTTGAGGATTTTCAAAATTGTTTTGTTTGATGCTTCTACTTGTCCATTCCCTTGTGGATAGTAGGGTGTGGAGAATCTATGTTGGATCAGAAATTTCTCACAAAGCTCTTGTAAATCCTAGTTCTTGAACGGTCCCCCATTATCAGTGATAATGGTCATGGGTATGCCATAGCGACATATGAGGTAGTTCAAGATAAATGCAATAATTTGTTTTCCTGCGATATTTGTGAGCGGTACCGCCTCAATCCATTTTGTAAAATATTTTGTAGCGACAAGGATGAATTTGTTGTTAAGGAATTTAGATTAGAGATAGAGAATACAATAGTCTGGTAATATGTAGTGAGGATAAACTTTAATAAGATCACTGCAATGAATAGGTTTTACCTCCAATGTGTGTATATATATATATAACTCTAACTATTAATCTTCTATGATAATATCGACAACTTGCTGGTTCATGAAACTGCCACAGTTATTGGTTTTTGGTTCACAGCAAGTGTCGACGCCTATAAATAAAAGGATGAAGAGTCATGTCCACATAGGGGCATTACTTCTACATGGCTTATGTCATGTAGAGTCATGACCCTACGAGGACATGACCCTTCATTCAATGTCGTTATATATTACTTGCTTCAATCCAAATGAAGCTATATCCTTAACACTCCCTCTTAGCAAAAGAGGATTGAATTTCATAATTAAGTTTTAAGGAACAACATTCTAGATATACACATTCATTTGACATGATCATTCACTCAATAACACTTACTAGTGAAATAATTCACATCTCAAAGAGATATGGATTATCTGATATCCAACACTCTGGGACAACAACTACTTGAAGTCTTATCGGATTACAACCTTGATTCTAGTGGCAATTGTAACATTGTCATTATCACAAGTGAAATAATTTTAGTATCATGATATCTGGCACATTCCGAGAGAACAAATTAATGTAGTCAATCATGATATGATTGTTATCATAATTTCCAACATATTTTGGAACAATCATTTAATGATAACAATTCAATAACTCATCATAGCAACTTTAGTATCAAGATTTTCGGCACATTCCGGGACATCAACTTAATGTAGTCAATCTTGATAACATATCAGGCTATTGTGAAAGTCATCACCTTACAATAGCTATCTTACACTTACATCACATGAAAGATCGTCACCTTCCATGACATAACACATACATGCAATATTGCATTCAAGATATTCATGAATATATCAATTACATATGATTAAGATTAATATTAGAAATTTCCATTATAATTTAGTCATACCAAGTTTACCTCTAAAGTACTCCACTTTCAACTTTGCAAGAGGTTTGGTGAATATGTCGACACTTTTCTCTTCAGTGCTGATGTAGGTCAATTTGATGACATCTTTGTCTACCATATCTCTTATGTAATGGCATGGGATTTCTATATGCTTGGATTGATTATGAAAAAACTGGATTTACAGAAAGTTTGATGCAGCTTTGATTATCACAGTGAATCATAGTGGGGTTTAGGGGCTTCCCAAATAGTCCAACTAGCAATTTCCTTAACCATACTACCTCACATGCTCCCATGGAGGCAGCCATATATTCGGCTTCAGTGGAACTCTGAGCAACTGCTAATTGTTTTCTACTAAATAAGGATATCATAGCCGATCCAAGACTAAAGCAACACCCCATTGTATTTTTACGATCAATGGAACTTCCTACCCAGTCGGAATCATAATACCCTTGGAGTTGTATCTCAACATTTTTATACTTCAGGCCATGTCCAAAAGTGCCACGCAAGTATCTTAGAATATGCTTAGCAGTCATTAGGTGACTCTTCTTAGGTTCGCACATGAAATGACTTAACACATTTGCAGCGTAACAAATATCAGGGCGAGTGTTTACCAGGTACATAAGAGATCCAATAATTTGTCTATAGTATGTAGGATCTGTAGGTTCTGAATTTGCTGCTTATGAAGATTTGTTTCCATTGGAATGGATAGAGGCTTACAATCTATCATACCAAATCTGGTCAGGATATCAGTGGTGTATTTTCCTTGATTTAGGAAAATATAATTCTCTTTTTGCCATACTTCTAGGCCCATAAAATAGTGCAGTAGACCTAGATCCTTCATATCGAATTCAGCCACAAGATCTTGTTTGCATTTTGCAATGAGGTGATCTTCTCATGTTATCAACAAGTCAGCAACATAGAGAACAAGTATTAACATGTCACCATCCGATATTTTGAACTATATGTTAGAGTCTGCTTCATTTTTGGAATATCCTAGTTTGGAGAGATAACTATCTATCCTTTCGTACCATGCCTTGGGGGCTTGCTTAAGGCCGTAGAGAGCTTTTTTTAGTCTACACACATAGAGATTTCTATCATGCATAGAAAAGCCTTCAAGTTGTTCTATATATACTTCTTCCTCAATAACACCATTCAAATATGCGGTCTTCACGTCCATTTGGTGTATCTTCCACCCTTTGGAAGCTGCAATGGCAATGATGGTTCTTATAGAAGTATATCGAGCAACTGGAGCAAATGTCTCTTCGTAATCAATTCCAGCCTTTTGAGAGAACCCCCTGGCAATGAATCTGACTTTGTGTTTTTCAATACTACCATCTGGTGCATATTTGATTTTGAATAAATTTGTCTTTTGGTCTAGGTACAATGTCCCAAACATCATTTTTTAAGATATATTGGTATTCTTCAATCATTACATCTTTCCAAGCTTGACATGTTAAAGCCTCCTCAACATTTGATGGTTTAGATTTTGTAAGGTCGGTCATGAGTGCAACATAGCATGATTGACTTCTTGTTTTCTTATTCTCTTTGAAGATTTCATCGGGTTCCACATTATTTTCTTCAATCATCTTTCTTTCCCATAGTGGCTTTTTCTTCTTGTTAGGATTTCCAGCATTCTCGAAATTAGGTGATTGAAGTTCATGATTTTCTATGCTATTCTCCCTTTGATTTTCAATTGTAGGATTTTTATCTGATTCTGCAATTAGATCATCTTCTACACTTAGAGATAGTTTATAAGCAACATCTTCAAATTTGACATCTCTATTGATTTCAATAGATCGTCACCCTCGAATATAGACTCTGTATCCTTTAGTGGTTTCATTGTAGCCAAAAAATATGCCTTTCTTCCCGAAGGGTTCTAGTTTGGTTCTCTTTTCTTTAGGAATGTGAATATACACGTGGCAACCAAAGATTCTTAGATGGCTTAAATCTGGTTTATTTCCTGTAAAGGCTTCTTCAGGTGTTATATTCTCTAGGATTGAATGAGGGCATCTATTTTGAATGTACACAGTTGTATTTGAGGCTTCAACCCAAAATAAGATATGTAGATTTTGATCATGCATCATGGATTTAGTAGCTTTGATGATGGTTCTGTTTTTTCTTTCAGCAACTCCATTTTGTTGAGGATTATAAGGTACAGTACACCCCCTCTTAATCCCAACAGAAATGCAGAATTCTTTAAAATTTTCAGAGATATATGCACCCCCATTATCTAATCTTAGAGTGTTTATTTTCTTCCCTGTTTGATTTTCCACTAGGACCTTAAATAATTTAAATTTCAATAACACTTCATTTGATTCTTTGAGTTTTATGAAATAGATCCAAGTTTTCTTAGATTAATCATCAACAAATATCATGTAATACAAGAATCCCCCTAGTGATGGTAATGACATTGGACCACACAAATAAGTGTGGACAAGTTCTAGTACAACTTTTGATTTGTGTTCACTTGAGGGAAAGGACCCTTTTGAGTTCTTCCCTAGAGAACATCCTTTACAAGTTCCAACATGATCAGATTTTAGATTGGGTAATCCTGTGGTAATTTTTCCTATAGAAGGTAGGGCACTAAATCGAAGATGTCCTAATCTTCTATGCCAAATTTCATTAGAGTTTCATACGTCATGATTTATTGCTTGTTTTCGAGTATTACATAATTTGTATAAACTACCATCTCTAGATCCTATAGGAATAGCATTCTTTATATTAGAGTTTCTAGGCCAGAGTAGAACTTTATCTTCATGGAAGGTGACACGATATCCTTGATCAGCTAGTCCTGAAATAGAGACCAAATTCCTTTTGATACCTGGTACAAAGAGAACATCTTTCAATTGTAATGTAACTCTTGTTCTTAATTGAATTGAGCAGGTCCCAATTCCTTTCACTGGATAGGTATAATTGTCTCCTATTGTAACTTCTTCAGTTGAGTGGCCTTCAAAGGTTTCGAATTGATCTCTAAAACCGGTTATGTGTCGAGATGTTCCACTCTCGATTATCCACATATGTTTGTTTGAGTTTAGTTCGCTTGATAAGGCTAAGAAAAATAGAGGATTCTCTACTTCCTTGACTTCATCTATGGTTTCTTGAGCTTTCTTTCTTTCTAGGCAGAACCTGTGAGTGTGTCCGAATTTATCACACTTGTAGCATTGACTCTTGGAGAAGTCTTTTATTTTGTGATTATTTCCTCTCTTCCATTTAAACTTCCTTTTCTTCCCTTTGTTGCTTGTGTTAGCATGTAGTGCTTGAATTTCTCCCCCTTTTTTTGGACCCAATCCTCTTGTGATTAGTCGAGATTCTTCTTGAGTACAATCATTCTTGAGTTGATTGAATTTTGGTAGTGTCGGACGAGCACTAATGCCTTGAATAAAGGATTCCTAACTGGATGGTAATCCCTTAAGTGTTATTAGAGATAACTCCATATCATCTATATTATTCCCAATAGTTGACAATTGGTCTTTTAATTCTGAAACCCTCGTGAAATAGGATGTGATTGTTTCTCCTTTGTTCATGTAGATATGCATTAATTGTTGTTTTAAAGTGAGCAATCTGCTTGCATTATTTATTTCATATGAGTTTTGAATGGTCTTGAACATATCATAAGCTGTAGTTTGTTTGGAGATGGTTGGGTGAATGTGATCTTTAACATCATCAATTATGATTTTCTTAGCCTTGTTGTTGTGTCTTTTCGAGGTTGTTTTCTCTGGCTCGTCTTCGGGCATCTTAGTATCTTCTTCTATGTATGCATCTAGTTCGAGTTCTTGAAAAATTATTGTTATTCGAATTCTCCATGAGACGAAGTTGGATGCACCTTCGAGTCTATCCTCCACTCTAACACTGTTCACCATGATTGTTTTTCCTTTGATTCTGAGTGCAAGTCTGAATTTTTTTAGAAAAGAGGTGTCACTATTTTATTATTTCTCTACCAACGTGGCTCAGATACCATGTTAAGGAATTTAGATCAGAGATAGAGAATACAATAGTCTAGTAATATGTAGTGAGGATAGACTTTAATAAGATCACTGCAATGAATATGTTTTACCTCCGATGTATATATATATATATATATATATATATATATATATATAACTCTAACTATTAATCTTCTATGATAATATCGATAGCTTGCTGGTTCGTGAAACTGCCACGGTTATTGGTTTTTGGTTCATAGCAAGTGTCAATGCCTATAAATAAAAGGATGAAGAGTCATGTCCACGTAGGGGCATGACTTCTGCGTGGCTTATGCCACTTAGAGTCATGACCCTTCATTCAATGTCGTTATATATTACTTGCTTCAATCCAAATGAAGCTATATCCTTAACATTTGTGACCATTGTATGAAGGAGGATTTATCTTTCCTACTAGATCAAGACCTCATTGGTAGAAAGGCCAAGAGGTTGCCAAAACATGAAGCTCTTATGCTGGTGCATGAATTAAAATACCATGAATCTGACATTTTTGCATGTTTAGCTATCTGAAAAGAATCTTGTTCCATAGTTGGCCAATAATAGCCCAAGCGTATGAGTTTTTTCAAAAGGGTAAGACCACTTGAATGAGTGCCACAAATGTCATTATGGACTTCATTTAAGGCCTTCTTAGATTCTTCTTGCTCGAGACATCTTAAGAGAGTACCGTCCAGACCTCGTTTAAAAAGGGTATCTGCGACAAGAGTATAATGTGAAGATTGGCGAATGAAATTTCATTTTTGGTTCTTTGAAAAGTCAAGAGGGAGGGTATTATCTTTCAGGTACATATAAATTTGGCCATAGCGGGAGGAATCATGCCCAACAAGGTGACAAATAATTTGGGAATCAGGACAATTATGAACAGGGTAAAACAATTCTTCCACTAGGAATTTGTAACGCTCTTCAATTTCCTGTGTCTGAAGTAGAGAAGCAAGTGTTGCCATGGCATCTGCTGCTTTGTTGTCATTTCTCAGAATCTGCTCAAAAGTGATTTCTACAAAATACTTCTTGAAATTATCTACCATCTTTTTATAAGGCATTAGTTTGTCATCCTTTGTTTGAAAATCGTCATTAATTTGATTGATGATGAGATGAGAGTCTCCAAAAACCTATAATTGTGTGATGTTCCATTCTATGGCCATCTTGATTCCTGTGACCAAAGCTTCATATTTTGTTGTATTGTTGGTGCATGGAAAACTCAATTTATATGCCTTTGGAATTGTGTGACCTTGCAGTGTGATGAATAAAATACTTGCTCCTGATCCATGCTAGGTATACGAACCATCAAAGTACAACTGCCATGTCTATTTGATGACTACGAGGATATCAACATCTATAAATTCAATGTTCAAGGGATGATCATCGTGAAGTGGTGTTTCGGCCAGCTGGTCTACAATAACTTGTCCCTTGATAGATTTTTTGTCCACATATTCAATATCAAATTCGCTCAAGATCATGACCCATTTTGCTAATATTCCTGTTAATGTCGCCTTACCAAGCAAATACTTTAAGGGATCTATTTTAGCAATCAGTTTGGTGGAGTGAGAGAGTAGATAGTGTCGCAACTTTTGAGAAGCAAATACTACTGCTAAGCATGTTTTTTTTGTTGGTGAATAATTGAGCTCATATCCCACTAATGTTTTGTTGATGTAGTAGATAGCTCGTTCTTTTCCTTCATTATCTTGTTGTGCGAGCATAACTCCTAATGATACTTATGTGGTTGATACATATAGTAACAATGACTTTCCTTGAATTGGTGACATTAGGACTGGTGGTTGCATGAGATATTCCTTTATTTTGTTGAATGCTTCTTCACATTGATTCTCCCATTTGAAATGAACATTCTTGTGTAACAGATGAGTAAATGGTTGACACTTATCTGCTAACTGAGCAACAAATCTTCTATTTGATTGCAATCTTCCTTGAAGTGATCTGAGTTGACTGATATTCTTGGGAGATGTCGTTTCCATGATTGCTTTAACTTTAGCCAGATCTACTTATATACCTCTAGCTGAAACAATGTATCCCAATAGCTTACCTGTCATGACACCAAAGGCACATTTCTTAGGATTGAGCCTTAGCTTGTATTGTTCTAACCGGTCAAAGATATTTTCTAGTATTTCTAGATGTTCCTCTCTATTGTATGATTTTGCCAATATGTCATCTACATAGTCTTCCATGAATGTATGCATCATGTCATGGAATATTGTTGTCATGACTATCTGATAAGTAGCACCTGCATTCTTTAGTCCAAATGACATGACGTTCCAGCAAAAAGTACCCCATGGGCATGTGAAAGTTGTCTTTTCTTGATCTTCTGGAGCTATTTTAATTTGATTATATCCCGAGAAACTGTCCATTAGAGAAAACATGGAATGTCCAGCAGTTAAATCGACAATGATGTCAATATTAGGCAAAGGAAAGTCATCCTTTAGACATGCATTATTGAGATCTCTAAAGTTTGTGCATACTCAGATACTTTTATCCGATGTAGAAATGAGAACTATGCTTGATTCCCATTGGGGATATGCCACAGGTCTGATGAATCCCATGTCCAGTAATTTCTTCAATTCTGCTTTGAGAAGGAGAGCTATATGAGGATGCATCTTCCTCAATTTCTGTTTTACTGGTTTAGCTCCTGAAGCGACATTTAGGTGATGCATTATAAGATCTGGATCCAACCCTAGCATGTCTGTATATGACCAAGTGAAATTGATTTGTCGTTATTTGAAAAATTCCAGATATTTTTGCTTTTCTTGTTCTGATAGAGAGGTTGTCGGATGTACAATCTTTGGTTTATCTATTGTTTTAATGTTGACTGCCTCTGTTGGTTCAATTAGTATAGATGATCTCTCTTGATAATATCTAGGTAAGGTGTCAAATTTCCCATCTTTCGGCGCCTCATGGAGGTTTTCACCGTTAGATGCGTCCTTTCTTTTTACTTTTCTTTGGTCTAATGTTGCCAATAAATGGTTTTCAGCATTAGACCTGATATTTTTTTCTTTATTTTTACTTTTGCGACTGGGAGATTTGGTACCCACTTGACTGGAAGATGCGTTGGTGAAATCCCTGGTGGAAGTTGTTGTAGGCTCAATTGCATTGAGGTATAAGGCTATAGCGTGGTCATTAAGAAAGGTATCAATTTCGGTATGTCCTTCATTATCCCAGTCAATAAGTTCAGGATGTATTAAAGGTAAGGGATCCTCAGGTTGAGATGTTTTAAAGGCATTAAGGGTCATGATAGAAATGTTAAAGTCTTCAATATGTATTTCAATGCCTAGGATGATACTCTCATCAGAATGACCTCTCGCAAGTAGTTCTCGATCATCTTTGATTAAATTCAAGTTGGCTAAATGTGATTCTAATTCAAGTGATCTAGTTCCTAATATTTGTCTTGCATACGCATGAACTACATCGACACCCACATCTTCTTCATAGCAGGTTTCTTCAACTGATTGTTCAGAATGATAGGAATCCCATTCCCATTCATTGGAATATGTCTCACTGGCAGCTTGCAAGATGCGGATTTGTTCATATAGCTTTTGGTTTGTTTCTTCTGTTTTCCTCGTTATCTCCTTTCTTCTCACATATTCAGCTTCCTCCGGACTGATATTTAGTTCTGTTAGTCTTACTATTAGTTCTCCTTGCTTTATACCAGCTTCTTGTCTGTTTTGATTGGGAGTTGACTCTATTTGGGAAGTGCCATTATTTTGTTGTTTTCGTTGATTAGAAGCTCTCTCTTTTTGAGATCTTATGTTTGTTTGTTCTTGTTGTTGGGTAGATGCTTCTTCTCTTTTGATTGCAAGTCTCTCTTGTCTTTTGTCATGTTCATCTTTTCGCTGCCTAGAAGATGTTTCTTCTTGTGGAGTAACTTGTCCATACCCTAAGCCTGATTTGTCTGTAGCCTGCTGAGTATGAGGTTATATAGGTTTTGAGATACCTTCTTTTCTTTTTCCTATATGACCTATTCCAGTGTATCCCATTTTCTGAAGAATGTTAAATCCTTTTCCATATTTTTTGTGGGTATTATGATATTATTGATTTTTTGTTGAACTTCTTCATCCTTATATAGCCATTGTAGCACATTCTTGTCCTGTGTTTCCTCAGATAATGTTCCAGCACTAACAAATGCTCCATAAAATATTGGAAGAGGTTCACAACTGGTTGTTGTTTTGAGTTTGAGGTTTACCATAAGATTTAGGAGAAAGTGGTAACTGTGACAGTGAATATTCTTTGTTCCCTTGATCTCTCAGCGATATCTGCTTTTCAAAACTTGACAAGATTAAGGAAAATGATTTTTCCTTGGATTGTGTGCTTGAAGACAATTCCTCTCTATTATGCAGAACAATGACCTCTTGTGCTGTTTCAAATTACTACAATATTGGAATGGATTCGAGTCTACTGAAATTGTGATTTCTTGCCCATTGTACGGAAACTTCAGGCACGGGTGATAAGTTGAAGGAATAGCTTGTATGTCATTAATCCATGGTCTTCCCAAAAGTATGTTGTATGATAAATCCAGGTCTAGAACTTGGCATGTTGTATCTTTTTGAAAGAGTCCTACTCTGATGGGTAATACCACAATTCCTTTGGAGGAACATTCTTCTTCATCATATGCTTTGATTGTGATCTTTTTACGGGGATCAACTGCCTCTTCAGAACAACCTAAAGCACAAACAAGACTTAAAGAGAAAATATTCAAGCCAGCTCCTCCATTTATTAAGACATGTTTAACACACGTTTTCTGAATAAGGACTTCAATATGCAATGGACCGTTATGGGGATGTTGCAAAGACATGTCATCTTCTTCTATGAATGATAAGCAATGAGGCGTTGTGAGGTATCCCACCATGGTTTGGAATTGATCTACATCAAGATCTTTGGATACTGTCGTATCTACTAGCGCTCTTTCTAAAATTTCTTTATGTGTGGGTGAAAGTTTTAAAAGTTCTAAAATTGATATTTGCGTGGGAATTTTTTGTAGTTGATCCACTAGACTATATTGTTTTGAAGTGGATGACGTGTCAGTTGTAGGACTCGGCAAAGTAATTTTGGCTTTGCTTCTTGTGATAACATGAGCGGGTTCTTGTTGTTGTTTCTCTTTGACCACAATCACATTAGCCACGTTATCATAAGTATGAGCATAGTTCATTTTTTCTTTACCCTTGCCATTTTGCATTGTTGATGATTTACCCTTCTCATATTTAGGAAGCGGAGCTTTGAAAGCTATGTACGATTTGTTTGTCTTATGCCCATCCACGAGTATGATGTCATTGTCAATCAAATCTTGGATGACATGTTTTAACCACTGACAATCATCTGTTTGGTGTCCTTTTTTTCAATGGAAATCACAATAATGGTTGTCATTCCACCAAGAAGGTTTAACCTTGAGTTCAAAGTTTCTTGCTTCTGGCAAGGTAATCAACTTGTATGCAAGAAGTGTCTTTAGTGCTGACCCAAGTGGTTCACCAGTGTTGGTAAATTTCTTGTGAAAAAAATTATTGAAAGATGATTTTTGTTTATTGTCATCTTGTTGAATCGATGTTGTGTGACTTGATAAATTGAAAACCGGTTGCTTTGGTTTCACATTATTATTATCCACTATCCCATCATTGATGATGTTTCTATTTCTATTCCAAAACTTGGGCTTGTCATTGTTGTTATTAGTGGTAGGGTTTTTGGGAGGAGGATTAACTCCTTTGTATATCTTCAACTCTCCTTTCTTTACCATAGCTTCCTCAATCTTGATTCCATTATCAATCATCTTTTTGAAACTTGGATGAATTTGCATTTTTAGTTTATAACTCATTTCTTCATTTAGATTGTCAATGAATATGTCCATCTTTTCATATTCTAGCACTGTACGAGGATATTGGGCAGCTAATTGTCTCTGCCTTTGTAGAATCGTCATGAAAGGTTCTCCACTCATTTGCTTGGTGTGATATAAGTCTAGCATTGTAATCTTATGTTGTATGCTATACGCATATTGTGAAACAAACTTGTCCACCAATTCTGCAAATGATCTAATTAAAGGTGGAAGTTTTGAGAACCATTCCATAGCTTGTCAAGTTAATCTCTTTGGAAATAACCTTATTAAGTATGTGTCCTCGTGTGCAAATTACATCTTCATCGTGCAAAATTATCTTATATGATCTTGGGGATCAATTCTTCCATTATATTTGCCATATCTAGGAGTTTCACAATTCAAAGGAAAATGTATCATGTTGAGATTTCTGTCAAATGGATAAGGACAAATTTCTTGAAGCGAATACCTCTTAGTAGTTCCCCTTTGTATATCTTGGATTTGCGTTTGAAGAGTTTGTATCTATTGCGTTGGAGCTAAGAGAGGATCATTGACATGATTTCTCCTTGTGTCATCATGAGTTCTTGTGTGATCACGATCTCTTCTTGTATCATCATGATTCCTTCTTGTGTCATCGTTAGTTCTTCGTGTGCCCTCATGAGTTCTTGTATCATCACTATTCCTTCTTGTGTCATCATTAGTTCTTCGTGTGTCCTCATGAGTTCTTGTATCATCACGATTCCTTCGTGTGTCATCATTAGTTCTTTGTGTGTCCTCATGAGTTCTTGTATCATCAAGAATTCTTGTGTCATCATTAGTTCTTCATGTGTCCTCATGAGTTCTTGCATTATCAAGAATTCTTGTTTCATCCTTTTTGTGATTGGAAATTTCTTCATTTTTTCATTGTCATTGTAAGTGTCACTCGATCTTCCCCTTTGTCTTAAATTGTTTATGTCAAAATTTTGGGGAAGTTTAGCACCAGCCTTTGCTAACATTAGGAAGTATTTTTCCTTTTCACCCTCCAATATTCTTTCCATGAATTTTTCAAATTTAGGATCTTGTTTGATTTCTCTGATGTGTTGATCAGTTATCTCTTCTTCTTGTATTTCATTTTCTTGTGTTATTTCCTCATGATCTTCAGCCATTTCGAGTGTTTCTATTTATGTTTCTTCGATCTTTCGTATTTGAGCCCTGGTTAAAATGGGCATACACGTGTTCTGAATGTTTTGCAAGGTTTCAATTTTCTATAATGTGCCCCAATAAGTGATCAATTGTTGAGGTAAATACGATAGATTGATAAGACATGAAATGGTCATTCAAGTATTTGCGAGCTTGCAAGTTTTTTTAAATTTAGTTTGGAGTGCAAAGCTTATGATTTTTTATATGACCAAGTTCAATAGGAACGATATATCCTATGATAGAGAACGAGGTTAATCTGATCAAACGTTTTAGTTTTGTGATAAAGGATGATAGATCCTAATGGGAAACTATGTTTGAATGATCAGTTTATCAAAGAAAATGTGATAATGCACTTTGAGCTATTAGATCTTGAACTTGTTGGAGATGAATACTTGAGAACCTTAGTGTGTCAAGACCAGGTATATGCTCATTATAGACTGATTAGGCAAGTACGATAAATCTGAAAAGACATACGAAAACATAGGTTTCTGGACTCATGAGAACAGAGTCTCGTACAACAAAATATTTTGATCCAGATGACAAAAGGGAAATATCGTACAATCTATTACCTATACTCGTATGACAGTTTAGGGTGAACGAGACGATAATTCTCAGAGACCATAATGACAAAATGGAAGACTCGTACAATAGTTTAGGCTGAACCAGATGATAATTGTCAGAGAACAAAATGACAAACTGTAAGACTCGTATGATAGTTTAAGTTGAACCAGATGATAATTCTCAGAGACCAGAACAACAAAATGGAAGACTCGTACGACACATGACTGGATAGGGACGAGTTGCTGGCAAGAACAAAGTTTTGACCAATGAGTTTTGATGTTTTGATTATTTTCTCCAGTTTCAGTTTCAAGGACAAAAACACAGCAAACACGCCAAATGCAAAGTGACTTCAAGAACAACACTTTAATCCTAAGGAAGTTGGCTGAGAGAGAAAACCTTTGCTTGCAGACTCAGGTACACACCCCAATAGCTAATCAGAATACGGTTGTTGAGTCTCACACAATGGATTCTCAACGTCGTATTAGCTGACTCCAAACGCTAATGGGGGCATGATATGGCAAGTATCTTGGGAGAGTTATTATCTCTCTTGCACAAAGATTATCCCCCTTTCGGAGGTGAATCGGGTAGCTTCTATCTTAAAGTTCTTAGTAAGAATTTTCATTCGAAATTACCCCTTGAAGTCATGCAAGCGTGATTGAGGCCTATAGCCCAACAAGGTATCGAAACAAGATGTAGTCACGGAAGCGTGATTGAGACCGCGAGGCCCTAAAAAATGCCCAATATGAGAGATCTCAAAGAGAAAACTCAAATAACTTCGTCCTTCGATACTTTAATCTCGAGAGGCCTATTTATTATAGTGAGTCAGAATGCTTAAGTCTAGTTGTACTCACTTGGGTTGTTCTCATAGGGTGATTACTTTTTCCCACTATGACAGGCCCGCTAAAGGAACACAAATCTCAAACTCGAAAAGCTTCAAGGGTTTGGATTTCTGATTGTCTATATAGACAAGAGCATACTCTCCTACCTTTTAGACTCTTCTCAAACATGAAAAATAGATTTGTTCATTTACCATATCGCAATTTAAGTTCCTAGAAAACTTAAGAATACACAAAAGTTAGTTGAATCTCCTCAGGCAACCTGCAAAAACAATGAATCAGTAGTCATATTGTTTTTGAGCGACGGGCGTGTTCTTGGACAAACATCCTGCAAAAACTAGTTAGGCTGTGAAAAATCTCAAAACAAATCAGGGTTAGCATTAGCATCATCAAAATTCAATCAAGAAAAACCCTAAAATGCAATTCTTTTATACGAGAAAGCAGAAACTCATACAAGCTTTCTCACTTAGTCGTACGAGAATTCTTACCTAACCATACGACAAAGCAAAGAATATCGTACTATGAAGAAAAGAATGTCGTATGAGATTCTATAGAATGTATGGACAAAATTCGAAGGATGAGAATTTGATGATTTGCAAGGCCAAAAATTGAGTTTTCGGCCCCACGGTAGGCACCAATTAATGTTTGCATGAAATCTGGAATCTGCATTTGCAACACAAACACTCAATAGATACATGCATGGTTAGTTGATCAAAATCAATAAATGTAAAATCATAAAAAATTGACCTATTGCCCACCAAAAGATGCGAGTATAGACTTGCTCTCAGATTTGTCTAAGCAATACCAGTGACTTGACTACACCAAGACAGAGGATTTAATCTATATGAATGTAAACTAGATGAATGCAAGATTAACAAATTAAGCTAGATTAATCTAAAATAATATGAGATACATGATTGTATGCATGATTAATCTAAGATACTAATTATGCTAGATGATTAAAATAAAAATGACTATAGTAATGATGCTAGAATCTAGGATGCAAGGGATCTTTATTGTTCCAAAATGAGGGGTATTTATAGGAATTCCAAGGACAAAGTTGAGGTGGTAGGAATCGACGGTCTAGATTCGATCTAAAGATATCAAGGGCTAGGAGTGAAGAGGTTGGAGAAGAGGTTGGAGGAAGGAACACTTGTCATCTCTGTGGTGCCAAGTGTAAAGGAACCTTACTCATGAGAGGGCGAGTGTCCAAGGGAGGAGACGTGTGGCAAAAGTGTCACGTGTCTCAAGGGGGGAATATTCAACCCATGAGAGGTTAGGATGTGCAAGATAGGATAGGGTTAGTTAACCCCAGGGTTAGATAGAATGGGTTAGGTTAGGGGGTGGTTAGGTTAGGTAATTAAAAGTTAGGAGCCATTCTATCTAATCCTAGGGTTAGGCAATTAAAAGTTAGGAGCCATTCTATCATTTTAATTGGTGCCACAAATTAAAAGTTAGGAGCCATTCTATCATTTTAATTGGCAGCTTCAAATTATTATTTGATAGATTCTTTCATAATGTAACTTTTTTGAGTCAGTCACTTTCATTTGCATTCCTAGGGAATGTAATGGGGTGGCTAATTTTCTTGTCAAATGGGTATTTGACTTTATGGAGGGTTGGTCTATTGGGGATAGGAGCCAACTATCTCTAGAGTTGTCTCTCAAGTTGGATCAACTTGTGGATCACGATAAGTCTTTGTAGTCTTCTCTTGGCTGGTTGGTTTGTCTTCTTTAGATGTACTTTTCCTTCTGTTTTGAATAAATTTTTACCTCTCTTTATTATTGTCATATATATTATACTATATATTAAAATTAAATGACAATTCAATAATTATTAATAAAAAATGTCAAAATTTTAATTTTATCTATTATAACAAGTTTTTAAATTCATATTAAAGACAAACTTATTATAAATGTTTTTAAAAATTACTTTACTAATTTTATATAAAAAGTAGAATCTATTCTAAAAAATACATATTAAAATATTTTAAAAATTAGAAACAGTTATATTTATTTTCAAAACATTCTAAATGAGTTTTTTATTTTTATAGTAAATATTATAAAATAATATACATTAATATTATAAATTAGAATACTATATTGTAATTACTCAACAATTTTCTACGATTTATTAATAACTTAAAGTGTCATATATAGTTTTACGAAAATATAGTATGTTGATCCATACAGTCTAATAAATTTTCAAGTTGTTATATATGATCCAAAAGTGAAAATGACCATTTAGACCATCAAATTTCTTGATTATATGTATTCTTTATAATTATAATTTGGTATAATTTTTTTGAAATCATTCTAACTCTTAATACTTTTTGGAAATCATGATTTTCTTTTCGATATTTTTTACTAAATAATTTAATAATTTTTAATCCACTCTTTAAAAAATGTCTGTTTTCACTATAATGTTTACATTATACAATTGTATAACTAGCATACCTATATTTAAAGGAATATAAGTAAAGTATGCCGAAACATATTATATTTGTTTATTATTCCACTTAAAATTTATTATATTATTTTATAATTAATATTAGATTATTTTTTTGCTCGATAATTATTATTTTTATATTATTATATTATAATTGATATTAATTTATTTATTTTTAAGTAAAAGGTCGAGGCCTATAGATATATATATTAAGAAGTAAAAAAACAAAGATTACATGAAGAGGGGGCTTGGAAGGGAGGGACTCAACCTTCCACGAAAAAAGCCCAAGACCAAGAAACCAAGATGTACATCAAACTAGCCTCCCATTAACAAAAATATGTGACCCAAGAGCCAATCGGGAGGACAAACTACAAGATTAAAAAAAAAAGAGAGAGAAAACTAGCAAAAACTCCCACCCTCAAGGATTCGAAGAAGAGCTCTTAGTGCTAGTGACAAAGATAGGAGAGTGTAAAGTTGAAGCAGAACCATGAGGATCAACCAATGCGTGAGAAAAGAGCTCAAAAACAACATCAAAATGGACCAGAGCACACGAGGCAAGCGGTTCACCAATCTCAGTAGGATGAAGATGAACCTACTTGTGAAAAGCATCAGGAGCTTTGCAAAGAAGTCCATTCACCATGGAAATCAGCACGGATCGGGAGACCGAGACTTCAAGAATTTCATATCTGAGAAGGAAGCCACCAATAATGGGGAATCCCTTAAAAATATTGTATTTGTCCAGGGACATGTCGAGTTCATCCCAAGAGAATAGAGAAGGGTGGACAAAAGCGTCAACGAGGAGCTTGATCAGATCCTTTGACCAAGAGAGGCCCATCATAGTGGATGCGAACAAAGATGCAGCAAATGAGGGGAGAGCCACATAGTTACAGTAACTTTGTGGGGCCGAGCAGGATAGTCAAAGCGTCTTCCACCTCCAGACATGATATAGTAAATGCAGAATACAAATGGAAACATAGAGAATCCTTATTCCCTTGAATTTCAAAGATACGTCTGTTAAGCATGATCCTAGAAGCCATCATAGAGAAGAAACATCGTTAGCCAATGGAGCAGGAGCAAGAGAACCATTTAGGAGAACCAAAACAGGAGACGAGGGGGAAACACCAACTGAGCCATATAAGTGAGGGAACCTAGGAGACTAAGGCATGAACATGTCCATCCACATGTAGGAGAGAAGTTAGATAATGCTCACCTGTCACTACATGTTAGCTCAAAATAATAGGTGTTTAATTTAGTACTTCACTCAGACTTAGAGATAAGAGTTCTTAATTGAGCAGCTATCAAACCCCACTATCTTGGTTCATTTATATTATCAACCCGAGGATGGAGAGATTGAAATGGGACAACATAATATCTTCACTAAGAGCTTGAAAGAACAATTCTATCCCATTTTTAAACAAACGAAATGCTGAATAATGTTGCATAAAGAAATAGCGTATTCCTATATTAGAACACAAGAAAATTGCATCAACTTCTACTGTCAAGAATATGAACTTATCTAATCTATGTATAAATAATTGTTCTATTATGTCATGGTTGTAGGAACAGACAAAAAATGTCAGTTTAGTGGTTGCAGGAGCTCCTCCCATCTTTTCTTCTCTTGCTCCACAACATAATACTAAAGCTCCTCCCAATGTGGCATAGGCCACCATAACATAGGCGACTGGAAGATGAGAGGTATCAATTTTTCTTGTTGAGTCTAGCCTAAATGAATGTATGTAGTTTCCCTTCTGAGTGTTGCATGATAATTTCTGAGTGAGTGAGGTTTTGTTCTTTTTAGGTCGTCACGTAACCAGTTCTGCCTACGAGCCAAGTGTCCATATACTGCCCTTGTTGTT
This sequence comes from Cryptomeria japonica, assembly GCF_030272615.1. Taxonomy (NCBI): domain Eukaryota; kingdom Viridiplantae; phylum Streptophyta; class Pinopsida; order Cupressales; family Cupressaceae; genus Cryptomeria; species Cryptomeria japonica. The sequence continues at coordinate 518,294,258 of NC_081405.1, read as the reverse complement.
GTTTTTATCATTTGTTCATATTCACCATAAGCCTCTTCTCTTAACGTTAACACTTTTCCTTTAATATCAAGTTCAGAGGTCAATTGGTTCCATCTGTAATAAATTTCATCAGGGTCTCCTACTTCATCCCTTAATGGTAATGAAACAATTTTTTCCATATCCAAGTATTCCTTACTTTGCTCGCCTTTGTTGTTTTCATTATGGATGTAAGACATAAATGCCCTAAGATGAATATCTCCAATTGCAAGCAATAGATTCCACTATGGTGTACAAGGAATAACATAATTGTGGATATAAAATTCACACAATAAGTTTTTCTACTGAGGAGATGATGTGCTATAGGCATTCATAAATTCTTCAAGGGTCAACAAAGATGAATTCAATCCAGACAATTCCCTACGTAACTTGTACGAAAGATGCGGTTCTTTTAAGTAAAGAGTATATACCCTAGGAGGTGGTCTACATTCAACTATTTGGGGTACCAACGTAGCTGGGTGAATTCACAAAGTTGGTTCCCACTTTTGCCAATGAAGGAATTTGGCGAAAGTGGGAACTTCGATTTTTAAGGTGTTCGAGCGAAATATGGGTGTTCGCTCGAATTACCCTTGGGAGTTCGAGCGAACCACTTTGCGGACCTGGGTTTGCTCGAACCACCGGTGACTTTTGGGTTCGAGCGAACCCCCTAAAATATTAATATTTTAGGGGGTTCGCTCGAACCCTTTTCGGTTAGGGTTTTTTTCAAACATTTATAAAAAGCGAAAGTGATAGTTAAAGGGTCATTATCAAAGTTGTAATTTTCTGTCTGGTGGGGGTTGGATCGAACCAGTCGTCAGCATCACGTCATCGAGATATTTTAGGGGGTTCGCTCGAACCCTTTTCGGTTAGGGTTTTTTTAAAACATTTATAAAAAGCGAAAGTGACAGTTAAAGGGTCATTATCAAAGTTGTATTTTTCTGTCTGGTGGGGGTTGGATCGAACTAGTCATCAGCATCACGTCACCGAGCTTTGTCTGCAGCAGCTAGCGCCTTTCATATTTCATTTTTCGACCTTTAGTATATCAGGTGCACAAAATAACCCTTTGTTTGGTTTAATATTGTCTTTTTTAATTAAATTAATAAATAATTTGTTTGTTAATTTATTTTTTTAATTAAATAATTGTATATAGTTATTGTTTTTCAACATTTTAGAAAAATGTTTGATAATTTATTGTTTTTCATTATTTTAGAAAAATGTTTGATAATTTAATGTTTTGACTGAAATGTGTCAATTTGTTTTTAAAATTACATATTTGTATATATGTATATTTTTTTCAACATTTAAAAAAAATGTTATGAAAAACATAGAAAACTAAGACCTAGTAAATCAGAACTTAGAAAAACATTAGCAAAAAAAGAAAATTAGAAAAATGTCGCAAACGTAAATATAATAAATTAAACTTTAGAAAAATTAATAAATTTTAATTTAAATAAACATTAGAAAATTTAGATAACAAATTTAAACAAATTAGACAAAATAAATCCTCTACAATGTGACCCATTTTCACATCCTATTACACACACAACATGACCCCTTAAGACCACATATGCCCTGATGACACTATACGTTCCCTTAGGAGGTCATAGAGGATCACATATAACATACTAGTGTACATATGACATTCCCTTTAGGATCACATAGTGTCCTAAGAGGTCATATGTGGTCCTAAGGGGTCACACATGTGTTATAACACATGCGTGACCCCTTAGAACCGCATATGACCCCTTATAAAATTGTAATGTGAACGACATATACCCAGGTTAGTCCATCAAATAGTGTCTTAACACATGTGTGACCCATTAGAACCGCATATGACCCTTTAAAAAATCCTAGTGTGAACGACATACCCCTTAGTCCATCACATAGTGTCTTAAGGGGTCGTATGTGGTCCTGCATGCATTAACACATGCGTGACCCCTTAGTAGGTCACATAGGACCCCTTATAATATCCTACCAGGTACATATGACATTCCCCTTAGGATCATATAATGTCCTAAGGGGTCATATGTGGTCCTGAGGGGTCATGTGCATGTGTTATAACATATGCATGACCCCTTAGAACCGCATATGACCCCTTAGAACCGCATATGACCCCTTATAAAATCCTCGTGTGAACGACATACCCCTTAGTCCATCACGTAGTGTCTTAAGGGGTCGTATGTTGTCCTAAGGGGTCACGCATGCATTAACACATGCGTGACCCCTTAGTAGGTCACATATGACCCCTTATAACATCTTACTATACATAATATGACATTCCCCTTAGGATCATATAGCATCCTAAGGGGTCATATGTGGTCCTGAGGGGTCACGCAGGTGTTATAACACATGCGTGACCCATTAGAACCGCATATGACCCCTTATAAAATCCTAGTGTGAACAACATACCCCTTAGTTCATCACATAGTGTCTTAAGGGGTCGTATGTGGTCCGAAGGGGTCACACATGCATTGACACATGTGTGACCCCTTGGTAGGTCACATATGACCCCCCTATACATATGATGAACCCATTAGGATCATATAGTGTCCTAAGGGGTCATATGTGACCTTCTGACCCATTAGAACCGCATATGACCCCTTATAAAATCCTAGTGTGAACGACATACCCCTTAGTTCATCACATAGTGTCTTAAGGGGTCGTATGTGGTCCTAACCTGGGGTCACGCATGCATTGACACATGCATGACCCCTTAGTAGGTCACATATGACCCCTTATAACATCCTATTGTACATATGACATTCCCCTTAGGATCATATAGTGTCCTAACATATGCATGACCCCTTAGAACTGCATATGACCCCTTATAAAATCCTAGTGTGAACATCATACCCCTTAGTCCATCACATAGTGTCTTAAGGGGTCGTATGTGGTCCTAAGGGGTCACGCATGCATTGACACATGCATCACCCCTTAGTAGGTCACATATGACCCCTTATAACATCCTCCTGTACATATGACATTCCCCTTAGGATCATATAGTGTCGTAACATATGTATGACCCCTTAGAACCGCATATGACCCCTTATAAAATCCTAGTGTGAACGTCATACCCCTTAGTCCATCACATAGTGTCTTAAGGGGTCGTATACATGGTCCTAAGGGGTCACGCATGCATTGACACATGTGTGACCCCTTAGTAGGTCACATATGACCCCTTATAACATCCTACTGTACATATGACATTTCCTATGTGTCTTAAGGGGTCATATGTGACCTACTAAGGGGTTGTATTAGAACCGCATATGACCCCTTATAAAATCCTAGTGTGAATGACATACCCCTTAGTTCATCACATAGTGTCTTAAGGGGTCATATTTGGTCCTAAGGGGTCATGCATGCATTGACACACATGCGTGACCCCTTAGTAGGTCACATATGACCCCTTAGGATCAAATGACCCCTTATAACCCCTTATAACATCCTACTGTACATATGGCATTCCCCTTAGGATCATATAGTGTCCTAACATATGCATGACCCCTTAGAACCGCATATGACCCCTTATAAAATCCTAGTGTGAACGACATACCCCTTAGTCCATCACATAGTGTCTTAAGGGGTCGTATGACATTCCCGTTAAGATCACATATTGTAGATTTAATACTTTTATAATCATATGGGCCCAAATATAATCATATCCAGGCCCAAATGTTATATATCATGTTCTTGATTTTTTTATGTATGTCAAAGATTTAAATATACACGTGTTAGATCTCTATCTCTTTGAAATATATGTTATCTCTAGATCTGAAATATATGTTATCTCTCTCTCTCTCACTGAAATATTTGAAATTTTTACATGTATTTTTTGAAAATGAAAATGATCTCTCTCTCTCTCTCTCATGAAGATTTATATATGTATAATCTCTCTCTCTCTCTCTCTCTCTCTCTCTCTCTCTCTACTTACGTATTTATTTTAACTTTATGACATGTACCTAGATAGATGGCATCCTAGGATATACCTTCGCAGGCTCCTGATCAGGATCCACCTGCACAGGCTCCACATCAGGAGCCACACATTGATGATTTTGATCCTCCACAGTAGGATCCCCCCTGGCCCAACATTGCTACTATTTTTCAGTACAGTGATCGGGAGTTGCATAGGTTGAGGGCCATATTAGATGACCCTCATATTGATGGCATGTACAAGAGTACATGCACGTCCATTTTTGATAGTTTGCGGACATTGAGGGACCGCTTAGTTTCTCATACCTCATTCTCACCTGAGGTTATAGCGGATATATATAGACAGTTGAGGAGTGAGGTGAGGGGTCCTCATTCTTTTGCTGATGTGGTGGGGGTGGTCTCGAAGGAGACCATCAAGGAGAGATGCTTTCCACAATATCAGGAGAAGAGTAAGGTGAGGGGATATCAGGTTACCAGATGTATCGACCCACAGGTTGCATCACTGATTTACCCACACTTCTTAGCTGCCCATGGTCATTATCCTAATAACGACCAGATACCATTATACTTTGCACAACAGGTATTTGCTAAGGTTCATTGTCAGATGAAACCAAACTACCTTGATATTCTAGGATATTATGGACATGGGAGGGGCAGGATTGCTGATAGAGATGCATATCGTAGGCATGATAGAGCTTCGCCTAGACACAGGGACCTTGTTGGCTAGAGATTTCCTGTAGTAGTCCCAGCCATGGCACCCATTGCGGATCACATTGTGATTGCTTCTCAGAGAGAAGCAATTGATAGGATTGGACAGATTGCATCAGCAACAGCCACCATATCTTCTGACAGGGTGGGCAAATATATGATGACTCGACCACGCTTGCGATCATCCACAGATCATGCATCTTCTAGTCATGGGGGGCTTTAGGTTCAGATGATCGGTATATTTCTGTTGGCATCCCCTCCCCAGATGAGGTAGCAGGTATAGTCGGAGGTAGTAGACATGTACAGATGTCACAGTATTTAGTCGAGGACCTACTACATGCTTATAGTTTTATTTCATCTTGACTTGGGATACCATTGGCTGATGTTAGAGAGGATATTCTCAGAGATGGTCAGGCTACAGTGGCATCGACGCATACCCCGAGGCAATCACAACATTCTCATCACTCTACGCATGCTCCAGGCACTGACCCACCTACAGATCACTCTGTTGCTGCAGAGGAGCAGCTACGAGTTGATCAAGTCCATATCACAGATGAGGGTCGCTTGGATTCATTTAAGGATATACGAGCTGATCAGGTCCATATCACAGATGAGGGTTTGGACTCATTCGAGGATCAGCTAAGAGATTTGAGCCATACTGGATTTATGGACATGCTACTATACTCAGACACTTCATCCACGATGCCCACTCATAGTTAGCCCCTTGCACTCCTCAGTGATACGTACAGCTAGAGAGAGATATGTAGGCACGACTAATGTTGTTGATATGATCATGGGACAGGATCAGACTATACAACCTACTCCAGGTGATACACAGGTATGTACATGTAGGATAAATCTATATATATATATATATATAGATCATGTTTAAATTTTTAGAAGATATATATAAATGTTGCAAATTTGTAGGATAAATCTATATATATATATAGATCATGTTTAATAAATAATATAGAGTTCTAAGTTTTAATTTGTAGATCATTTAAATTGATCGTGGACTAATCCTTAAATTGACAGTTAGCTCATGTCACTCCTTCCTTGAGCTCTGAGTGTGTGCGTAGAAGAGATTCTTTAGATGTTGTTAGTGTACAAATTAGTTATGATTTTTGGTACATATATGTACATGTATGTATACATGCACGTTACAATTTATATTTAAATTTTTATTTAACTCTACTTGGATTTGATGTACATGCACGTCTAGAGAGATAGATATATTATATTTAATATTTAAATAAATTCTACTTTTGTAGGACTCCCCCTCAGATGGTCGCTCAGTTCGTAGCCGATATGATGATCCCTATTGATTTGCTCTAGACTTTATAGCTCATTTACATTTATCTTTTTATAGACTTTCATATTATATATATTCATGCACGCACATGGAGTTTAGACTCTAGATTATACTTTATACCTGGTTTGTGTTTGATCAGATTATACATGTTTGATTATATTAGATTTATACATGTTTGATTAGATTAGATTTAAATACATGTTAGATTAGATTGTATATTTCACATGCATGTACAAATTTGAAGTTTAGACTAGATTATACTTTATATCTCCGTTGTGTTTGATCGGATTATATAGATTTATATTTGTTTGATTATATTAGATTTATACATGTGTTTGATTAGACTCGATTTAAATACATGTTTGATTAGATTGTATATTTCACATGCATGTAAAATGAAGTTTAGACTAGATTATAATTTATATCTCCGTTGTGTTTGATTGGAAATTATATAGATTTATACATGTTTGATTAGATTGGATTTATACATGTTTGATTAGATTAGATTTCAATACATGTTTGATTAGATTGTATATTTCACATGCATGTACAATGAAGTTTAGACTAGATTATACTTTATATCTCCATTGTGTTTGATAGGATTATATATATTTCCACTACATCAGGTGATATGAAGTTTAGACTAGAGATTTTATATATATTTCATGCACATGTATGTGTTAGATTATATATTCCATGTGCACATGTACATACACATGTTAGATTATATATACATACTTTATGTTCGATGGACTGGACTGGATTATATATATATATATATATATATATATATATATATATATATATATATATATATATATATATCACGTGCACATATTAGAAATACAAGTAGATATGCATTAAAATTTAAAAGAACATGTTCAAACAAAAGAGTATGTATGAAATGAACAAACTAAACTTAATAGGTCATGTACATTGAATAGTTCACATGGTATGTGAGCTTCTAGGTATGTATATTGTAGTTAAATAGTTGACAACATGTACATGTCAGGTAATTACAAATGTCCTAATTCCATATTATATCAATTTTACAAATGTACATATTACATTCTAATTTAAATATGCATTTTTTAATTAAATTATTTAAACTAGTGGTCCTTACAAATTAGATACATTTAGAATTAGATACAGTACCTTATACATACAAATTAAACATGCATTTAAACATGTACATGTACTTGAATTAACTTTGAATACATCCTAATTTGATATAATGTATTTAAACTTAAAAAATATTTATCCTTTAGTTTCAAAACAAGTTAAGAGATCTAGAATTTATCTTCAGTATTAATTCAATTCATGTGGGCTGAACCACATGTGTACTTTGGATTACTATATATATATATAGAACTCATACCACATCAAGTGGTTCAGAACGCTCTTCAATAACACTTAATATTTTGTCATGACCTTCACTATCTAGTCTCCACTCTTGAGACCACCCTCAACGTGGAACTGTTTGAAGAATTAGGCCAACAACAATGACCAAGTGACTATACTGATATACCTTGTTGTCAATTTGGTATTTAGTGAAATGAATCCCATGTTGAACAATTTTAACTTGTTTGAAATATGTCCCTTGCACTACAACTGATCCTGCATGTACATGTATATAAGAAATTAAAAATTTGTACATAAGCGATTTGTACATGTACATATTCAAATCAGAACTCATTCAAATCAGAACTCAAACCTATTCAAGTCAGAACTCAAACTTGTGGGAAATGACATTCCATCACTCATCTCAAATTTCGATAACTTCTTTCTCTCTTTTGTGCAACGCAATAAATAATAACTAACACCTTCTATATTTCCATCTTCTGCTATGACTGCAAAAATATCTCTTGCAATTTGACACAAGTTAAATAAATTCTAAGTTATATGTCATTTTTAAGGAAATATTTACGTGGACGTCATGCATGTACCTTTTTTAATCAATCCTGAAATATGATCGTAATCACCAGAAATCAAAGGAATGTCTTCAAATTTTTCATCCTCATTTGAATCCTCGTATGTGTCAGAAACATCTAGTGGCACCATTTTCCATTCACTAACATATCCAAGCTCTTGGTTCTTGCAATCAACATAGTTTTCAAAAATGCATTCAGAACAAAAACATGAACAATCCCTAGTATATAATGTCCATGGGCGATTATTTGTACTCATGACACAATGCAAAGATCTTGTCCTCTCCACGCTCTTGCATCCATGCATTGATTTTCTATCCACATCTGCAAAATGTACATGTAGATCAAGTTGTTAAATTGAAACATTTGAACTAGGAACATTTTTTTTAAAATTAAATAAAATACTAAAAGAGAACACGTACCAGTT